>NC_052339.1:17134625-17297125 GCF_016432855.1 Salvelinus namaycush | reverse complement strand
AACTGACTTGCCTAGTTAAATAAAGGTTAAATACAAATAAAAGAGCAGGGAAAGCAATCCCACATTGTGAGGCTCTGTCTCTGTTTGACATGTACAATAACATGGAGGATCATTAAGCAATTCATTCAGTCAGTCAGCAACTCTAATATCTGAGAGATTACATCTGAAAATATCCATGGCCTTATTTAAACACAGACAATCATGATCTGAAAGCGTCTAGACCTGACTAAAGCATTGTGTTAACCAATAAAGACAGAGTAGGGCTGCTTCGCTGGGTTGTATGAGGATATACAACGGTGACCTTTCTCTAAGCTGATCATGGTTACCCAGCTCTTCAGTCAGACAGGGGCTGTTTTAACTCCGCTAACCCCTGGGCACCCTGCCATCCCTCAAGAGGCTCACACATGACATTTCCTGGAGAAACGAGCGTGCTGTCAACAACAATACACCTTTTTCATATTCAAATGTGCAGCTAGACTGAACGCAAGGAGAGCGAGAGAGGGAGAGGGAGGGAGAGGGAGGGAGAGAGAGAGGAGAGAGAGAAAGAGAGAAAGAGAGGGAGGGAGGGAGGGAGGGAGGGAGGGAGGGAGGGAGGGAGAGAGAGAGAGAGAGAGTTTACTGAGGCCTACAATGTTGTTCTCAGACAAACGGTGACATTCGGTTTAATCAAATAGTTTATTCATGTGATTTTCATGAGGGGAAAGATTGGAAAACAAGACACACAAAGCAGCTTTTTAAAAAGTGCTGACATCCTTAAACGAAGCTGGACTCTGGTTGGAAAATATTAGCATTTTAACAGCATTGAAAAAACAAATGACTTATTCAATAGAACTGCTGAACATCAGAAGGGTATTAGGTGGAAATGATCCATTTATGTGTTTTCTCTTTCATCTCTGTCAGTCTGAACCAAATCAATGTTGAAATGCTTTTACTGAAACACTCCCAACACCTCAAAGTGAACAACATGTTTGTTTCATTTCCCTGTTAGAGTCGGTAGTTAGTAGTGGTTTGATTCAGGATCACTATCTAGAAAACCCTGAAAGAAGCAGACAATATAGTATGATGACGTCATCATGTAAGTTCCTTTGTACTGTACATAATTCACATAGAAATCACAACAAAACATGTTTGATTATGTATATCGCACGTTATCTTAATCCGCACAGTCAAGGACATTTCTCCTTTGAAATTGTTTATTTCCCCCCCATCAAACCCTAGAATAAGAAACCATTTATTTTTTATCTGACTGTAGCAACAATGCACGTCGTGCGCTAAACATAAGGACATTTTGCCTCGGATTAAGCAGCGCCCGTAATAATGTGAGTGTAATATTTGACCAGAATAAACAATGCAATGTTACACAGGCAGTGACGTTGGTTGGAGGAGTAGGCTATCCACTTCATATTTCAGCGGCGAATGAAGGGAAGCTCTGCCATAAACTTTGCATGAGGCACAAGGCGGCGGGAGCGGCGGCTAGAGATTTTTATATCGTTTCATTATTTCTCCAGACTCTCCCCATTCAGCTACTAGTCCCTTCTTATCCAGCCGCCCAGGGCAGCCAGGCAGGTTGCAGCGCAACAGAAACCCATTATCAAGGTGATGGAGGAAATTTCCACATATCCAGTTTTAATGGCATGTCACGGCCTAGCCAGTACAGTACAGGTGCATCAAAGCTGGGACAGAGAGATTGAAAAACAGCTTCTATCTCAAGGCCATCAGACTGTTAAACAGCCATCACTAGCACAGAGAGGCTGCTCCCTATATTGAGACCCAATCACTGGACACTTTAATAAATGGATCACTAGTCACTTGATACAATGCCACTTTAAATAATTCCACTTAAATAATGTTTACATATCTTACATTACTCATATCACATGTATATACTGTATTTTATACCATCTATTGCACCTTGCCTATGCCGCTCGGCCATCGCTCTTCCATATACTTATATGTACATATTCTCATTCACCCCTTTAGATTTGTGTGTATTAGGTAGTTGTTGGGGAATTGTTAGATTACTTGTTAGATATTACTGCACTGTTGGAACTAGAAGCGAAAGCATTTTGCTACACTCACATTAACATCTGCTAACCATGTATATGTGACCAATACAATTTGATTTGACTCTCGGCTTGGATAAAAGTTTCTGCTAAGTGGGATGTTACTGCTGCTACACCGAGTAGCAGTAATGCTGTAAGACACAGGGCACACACACACACACCATGGATTCTGACACACACACACACACACACACCATGGATTCTGACACACACACACACACACACACACACACACACACACACACACACACACACACACACACACACACACACACACACACACACACACACACACACACACACACCATGGATTCTGACACACACACCATGGATTCTGACACACACACACACACACACCATGGATTCTGACACACACACACACACACACACACACACACACACACACACACACACACACACACACACACACACACACACACACACACACACACACCATGGATTCTTACACAAACACACCATTGATTCTGACACACACACACACACACACACACACACACACACACACACACACACACACACACCATGGATTCTGACACACACACACACACCATGGATTCTGACACACTCACACACCCCATGGATTCTGACACACACACACACACACACACACACACACACACACACACACACACACACACACACACACACACACACACACACACACACACACACACACACATACACACACACCATGGATTCTTACACACACATACACACACACGCACACACACCATGGATTCTGACACACACACACACACACACACACACACACACACACACACACACACACACACACACACACACACACACACACACACACACACACACACACACACACACACACCATGGATTCTTCCACAACAAGATGAAAGATGGTGCTTCCTCATTTTCCCCCTCCCATGATGCTCTCTGTCAAATTTTCCTACCCTCTCCCATAATAAGTCAAAGGTTGCGTCACAAATGGTACCCTATTCCCTATCACTACTTTTGACCAGGGTCCATATGGCTCTGGTTAAAAGTACAGTATTTATAAAAATAGGGTGCCATTTGTGATGCAGGCCGAGTGATGAGGACAACAGAATCAAACAGCAGACATTTCCCATTATTTCTGCTGTATGACTTGTCTTGTGTTTTCAACGTCAAATGATATATTAGAGCAGGAGAGTTACAAGCAGTATGATGCCAATCCAAAATGGCTTTCTGTCTCGGAATGAAAAAGACAAGACAGACATTTACTGTACATCCGACTTCTTTAGCATCACTGATTTCTGAAATAACAATTCTTTGTCAGTTTGGAAATACCTTTATTTCCAATGGATTAGTCCTGGAATTAGCATAGAGATTCCCAGTCAGAATCAGCCATGGAGGGCCTTGCTATTGACTAGCTAAAAACTCCACATTGTCTCGACGGTAATATGCTCAGCACTTTCCTCCCAAAAGAATAGAGGACTCATGAATAATACCAGCTAACCATTTGGTTAAACTCTCAGTTTGATTTCTATGTCATAGGGATTTTTTAAATGTATTCGATTTGACTAAGGTTTTACTTTCTCCCCTTTCTAATGCAATGCGAGCCCAAATCCCTCTTGTGGTAATAGGGCTTTTGTTACGTTTCACAGTTCATCACGCATGGAAAATGATGGTCTGAAACCCCCTCTGTGTATGGCTTCTAAGAATAGCGGTAATACAGTCGTGGCCTTCTGAAGCAGGGCTCAGGGATCCATTGACTGTTAATTGCTGTTACTGCCTCTGAGGCGGACATCCCCTCTGCGTTAACAGGCCCGCCACACTCGCTCTGCTCTGCGCTGCTGGAGGACGGCAATACTGGCTTTCACTATCTAACACTTGTCAGGCCACAGACAACACACACGTACACACAGATACACAAACACACAGACACACACACAGACACACAATGGCTTATCAATGAGTTGGCTTATCAGAGTAAAGAGAGGGAGGAACAAGATGTCTCACTGATGGATGTAAATATGACATGGGCTTATACAATACTTCTGTTTATTAGTATGGGGATGGATGTTACACAGCTAATGGGATATGGAGGGAATTTGGACATGCATGTTAAGTGGAAGAGCCACTCATCACATCCCTCATCCAGATCAATGACGAGGGGTCACAGGGTGCAGAGTACAGAGACACAGGCAGGGGAGAAAGAGAGGGGAGGTTGAGAGAGAGAGAGGTGGGGGGGAGATGGTAGGGGGTTGGCTGGGCGAATGAGAGAGAAGAGAGCAGGGATGCTTTTTTCCCTTTCCATTCCAACCAGGCAGCCTTTCCATCGCAAACACATGAACTACCTTTAGTAGTAGTTGGAGGAAGCGTGTGTGTGTGTGTGTTTGTGTGTGTGTTTGTGTGTGTGTGTGTGTGTGTGTGTGTGTGTGTGTGTGTGTGTGTGTGTGTGTGTGTGTGTGTGTGTGTGTGTGTGTGTGTGTGTGTGTGTGTGTGTGTGTGTGTGTGGTTCCTGGATGTCAAAACAAGCCCATTTACTAAATGGAGGCCCCAAAAAACAGCCAGGCCGGGTCACTTTGGCCAAGTGAAGGAAGGATCCTATTGATAAACAAATGGATTTCTTTAAATGGGAAGTGAACTATACGACGTGCCTGACCAAGGCAATTTGTTAGGCAGTGAGGAGACACACAAGGAGGCTTAACGAATAAACCACATACAGGCTATATTTCCTCCCTGTCTCTCTGAGAGGACAGATGGTGTAGAATTATTAGCTCTATCCATCTTCAAGGAGAAGAGAGAAACCGAGATGAGCTTTTTTTTTAGGAAAGAAGTCACTTTGGAAAACTGATGAGGGGTTTTCCTTTCGTGTATTTCTTTGGTGTTTTGTTCTGACGTTGATTCCTCCCCTCGTAGCCGGCCAAAGTCCCTTTCCTCTCGTTCTGTAGTGGCTGATAGAGGAGTGTAAGAGAGAGGCAGGCAGGGGGAAGCAGCTGACAGACAGGCCCTCAGATCAACATGACTGACAGTCCAGAAATACAATGATCTGTTGTGTCTGGCAGGGCCCGTGCAGGGCAGAGGCAAATATGAAATCAATAGCAATGCTATCAGAAGTGGAAATCAAATGCTGAATACTTCTCTAGACTGGACCTCCAATGGACGATGATGTTTCGCTGAATTTGATCAATTGTTGATGTGTTGTGTTTTCTCCTCTATATTGACATGATCTATCCACAGCTTAGTGAAGTGTACCCGTACTGCACTGTCCTGTCTGTAGGTAGCAGAGGCAGGGAAGCCTGAGTTGGAGGATAAAAGATCACAAAAGAGGTGACATATAGTGGCTTGTTTTTTGTTTGAATTATCTATTTTCTATAAAAATGTAATTTGTGTTGGTGTTTTATTACACCTTATGGGTTTATGCACTCTATAATTGTAAACATAATTTTACACATACACAATTGCTTCATGTTATCATTTAAAAACAATTATTGCTGTAAACCTGCGTGGGTTTCCATCAAGTAGGTTTGCATCTGTTCCTGGAAGGAAGGCTTGGTCAGTGGTAATCAGTGCACAAGAAGACAAAAAAGTCTGCTTTGCTTAATTAAAGAGTAGAAAAGCAGGGCAGCTATTAACTTAATTCTGACATAAATCTGCACTTATCGCACTAGCGAGACTCGGAGAACATCTCCCCCAATTTAGGAGCGGCCCAGGAGCCAGCCTCTAATGAGTAGTGTACCTGATTAAACATAGAGGGAAGGAGGGAGGGAAGGAGGGTCACCATTTATTGTGAAATAAAGCTGAATTAAGCTACAGGGGTGTAGTTCCCATCGTGCTGCCTGCCTGCCTGCCTTCCTGGGATATTGAGATGGTTAGCATTTTATTACCACAGTCAGGACAGAGTGTAATGGGTAAATTGAGTCTGGACTTGCAGTGTCTGCAGGACTGTGGCCCTATAGGCAGGAGAGGAGATGCATGACCGCCTTCGTCTCGTTCCATCCTCTCAGGGATACTGTCTGACTAGGGCTTTTTTCACTTTCCTAATTAGCTATTTCTCTTTATTTCCTATGGTTGTCTAATAACTGTCTGGAAGTTTATTAGACCTAACGCAGAGCCAGGAAACAAGATGTTACTGAGACATTTCCCGCCACATACACAACAGAAGAAATGGTTGTATGTGACAACGGTGCAAATCCAACCCGTGATTCTGTCATTGAATGTAGCCCGCCTTCTCAAAGCCTTGTCATTAGATGTATTATTATTATGTTGTTGCCTCTGTTTGTCTGCATACCAGAGAATGAATTCACATGATAACACACTCTATACATACACGTGATAACACACTCTATACATACACATGATAACACACTCTATACATACACGTGATAACACACTCTATACATACACGTGATAACACACTCTATACATACACATGATAACACACTCTATACATACACATGATAACACACTCTATACATACACATGATAACACACTCTATACATACACATGATAACACACTCTATACATACACATGATAACACACTCTATACATACACGTGATAACACACTCTATACATACACATGATAACACACTCTATACATACACATGATAACACACTCTATACATACACATGATAACACACTCTATACATACACGTGATAACACACTCTATACATACACGTGATAACACACTCTATACATACACATGATAACACACTCTATACATACACATGATAACACACTCTATACATACACATGATAACACACTCTATACATACACATGATAACACACTCTATACATACACATGATAACACACTCTATACATACACATGATAACACACATACTCTATACATACACATGGCTTTTGTATTGTAGATACTGTATGTGGTAGTAGAGTAGTGGCCTGGGGGCACACCCTTAATGTGTTGTGAACAGTGTAATGTCCTGTAATATTTCTAATTGTATATAACTGCCGTAATGTTGCTGGACCCCAGGAAGAGTAGCTACTGGGGGTCCTTCATAAAGAGCAATACAAATAAAAATGAACTGATTTAGTAACATACGCTAGGATTTACACATTGCTCTGCGACCGACTGCAACTTGTTCACTCTCTTTGAAGGCTCTCTTTTAATGCTGCTAAATGTTTACTGGATGTGTTCAGTCTCTCAGTCTATGGCTCGGTCTATTCACCACAACAAAATGGTGTAGCTCTGAGTGACAGACACACTATAGTCTATGGTTCGGTCTATTCACCACAACAAAATGGTGTAGCTCTGAGTGACAGACACACTATAGTCGATGGTTCGGTCTATTCACCACAACAAAATGGTGTTGCTCTGAGTGACAGACACACTATAGTTGATGGTTCGGTCTATTCACCACAACAAAATGGCATTGCTCTGAGTGACAGACACACTATAGTCGATGGTTCGGTCTATTCACCACAACAAAATGGTGTTGCTCTGAGTGACAGGCACACTATAGTCGATGGTTCGGTCTATTCACCACAACAAAATGGTGTTGCTCTGAGTGACAGACACACTATAGTCGATGGTTCGGTCTATTCACCACAACAAAATGGTGTTGCTCTGAGTGACAGACACACTATAGTCGATGGTTCGGTCTATTCACCACAACAAAATGGTGTTGCTCTGAGTGACAGGCACACTATAGTCGATGGTTCGGTCTATTCACCACAACAAAATGGTGTTGCTCTGAGTGACAGACACACTATAGTCGATGGTTCGGTCTATTCACCACAACAAAATGGTGTTGCTCTGAGTGACAGACACACTATAGTCGATGGTTCGGTCTATTCACCACAACAAAATGGTGTTGCTCTGAGTGACAGACACACTATAGTCGATGGTTCGGTCTATTCACCACAACAAAATGGTGTTGCTCTGAGTGACAGACCCACTATAGTCTATGGTTCGGTCTATTCACCACAACAAAATGGTGTTGCTCTGAGTGACAGACACACTATAGTCTATGGTTCGGTCTATTCACCACAACAAAATGGTGTTGCTCTGAGTGACAGACACACTATAGTCGATGGTTCGGTCTATTCACCACAACAAAATGGTGTTGCTCTGAGTGACAGACACACTATAGTCTATGGTTCGGTCTATTCACCACAACAAAATGGTGTTGCTCTGAGTGACAGACACACTATAGTTGATGGTTCGGTCTATTCACCACAACAAAATGGTGTTGCTCTGAGTGACAGACACACTATAGTCTATGGTTCGGTCTATTCACCACAACAAAATGGTGTAGCTCTGAGTGACAGACACACTATAGTTGATGGTTCGGTCTATTCACCACAACAAAATGGTGTTGCTCTGAGTGACAGACACACTATAGTCGATGGTTCGGTCTATTCACCACAACAAAATGGTGTAGCTCTGAGTGACAGACACACTATAGCAGTGGGTCTTGTACTCTGACACAGTGTGTCTGCTCCTGCCTCTTTCTTTACCAGTTTCCTCAAATCTCTTCAGGAGTCTCTTGGAGTCATAGCAGAATATTATCTCTCCAACTCACCGTTGGCATTAGCTTTCTCCGCCAGTTTTGATTGAGAGAGAGAGAGAGAGAGAGAGAGAGAGAGAGAGAGAGAGAGAGAGAGAGAGAGAGAGAGAGAGAGAGCGAGAGAGAGGCATGAGTGGTTTGTGTGGACACTGGCCAAAGTGATAAAGCTGTTGTCGACTCAGGACTCTCCTATCTCGCTACTCCTAAACTCCTCTACAGAGCTTTGTTTTCCATCTCATTTGGCATGGATGGAAGGATGAGGGATATTATGAGTCATTTCCTCGCTTTCTTTCTCCCTCATCCCTCCCTTGTCTTCTATCTCACTCATCCTGTCCTCTCTCTGTCACCACATTTCCCATCGCTTACTGTCTTGCATGGTGTTGTGTTGACAGGACAACTGGCGGTTTAGAATGCTAATTATATCTGAGTTATAGAACCGTAAACAATGTTCTTCTTGATAGCCATTCTGTAGAATTAGACATCATTACGATGCCAATGATACTAAATCACAAATCATGTTGAGACTACTACACTCATAAACAAGTACAAATATAGTCATTAGTAGATGTTGTATTTTAAATCAGTGATCATTGTAACCACTCATAATCCGTTATGCGCTCGCTGCTGAGCTACATTTCTCTGCATAGTCATTTAGCAGCTCACCATGAGGTTAGTAGAGCCATTCAATCTCATGGGGCTCATTCATTTTCACTC
Organism: Salvelinus namaycush; assembly: GCF_016432855.1. NCBI lineage: Eukaryota > Metazoa > Chordata > Actinopteri > Salmoniformes > Salmonidae > Salvelinus > Salvelinus namaycush. Next base: position 17,287,834 of record NC_052339.1, on the reverse strand, counting down.
TTGTCATTTTTAAAGAGCTTCATACGAGACTCTAAACTGTGTGTGAAACAAGGCAACCGCTGTAAAATCACTCTCTATTTGCTGAGGCAGCCAGTCAGTAATTCTGTATTCGTTTTGCATTTGGCTCAAAAATGACTAAGCAATTACTTTTATTCCCTGTTGAATAAATTACATCCCACTAATAATCCTAATTAGTTCTCCTGATGTAGTGTTCTTTCTCTTCCTGTCTGTCTGAGTGAGAGTGGAGGTGAAATTCATAATGGGTGTCTTCCAGTTTTACCCCCCTCCTACTATCGTTGTAGTGAACCTAAGTGAATGGATGAATTAGTATGTTGGTATGAAGGATTTCTTCATGATGTTCTAAACTCCAGCTCTGCCACCATTTCAATGCAATTTTCCATGGTTTTCTCCTTGCAGTTATACATTAGTTATTTTTTATCATTGTCAATGTATAAATCACATGTAGTCACTTTTAACTATTGTGTCTCTCACCTGTTATAACTGCACTTAAAACATAAAGTAAAAGTAATGACATTGAGAACGATCTTATTTTCCCCCAATGGTAAGAGACCCCAGTCCTCTCCTGAATCTCCCTGAGACCTGTGTGGTGGTAATGACCATGAGGGCCATTTTCTGGGAGTCTCTAATTCGTGGTATTGAAGGTGAGGACCATCTCCAGGGAGCCTAAAATTCGCTGTATTAAAGGTGAGGGCCGTCTCCAGTGAGATTCTAATTCGCTGTATTAAAGGTGAGGGCCGTCTCCAGTGAGATTCTAATTCGCTGTATTGAAGGTGAGGGCCGTCTCCAGGGAGCCTCTAATTCGTTGTATTAAAGATGAGGGCCGTCTCCAGGGAGACTCTAATTTGCTGTATTGAAGGTGAGGGCCATCTCCAGGGAGCCTCTAATTCGCTTTATTGAAGGTGAGGGCCTTCTCCAGGGAGACTCTAATTTGTTGTATTAAAGATGAGGGCCGTCTCCAGGGAGACTCTAATTTGCTGTATTGAAGGTGAGGGCCATCTCCAGGGAGCCTCTAATTCGCTTTATTGAAGGTGAGGGCCTTCTCCAGGGAGACTCTAATTTGCTGTGTTGAAGGTGAGGGCCATCTCCAGGGAGACTGTAATTTGCTGTATTGAAGGTGATTCTTTTGAACTCCGGGCTGCTTTCTGAGAATGTTTGTTTGTGTGTGTGTGTGGGTGTGTCTGTGTGTGTCTTTGTGTTTGTGTTTGTGTCTTTGTGTTTGTGTGTGTGTGTGTGTGTGTGTGTGTGTGTGTGTGTGTGTGTGTGTGTGTGTGTGTGTGTGTGTGTGTGTGTGTGTGTGTGTGTGTGTGTGTGTGTGTGTGTTTATGTGTGTGTTTTTATGTGTGTGTGTGCGTGTGTGTGTGTTTATGTGTGTGTGTCTATGTGTGTGTGTCTATGTGTGTATGTCTCTGTGTGTGTGTTTATGTGTGTGTGTCTGTCTGTGTGTGTGTCAATGTGGGTGTGTGTGTTCGAGCACCATGTGTCCTGACAGCGACACAGCTTTACTCCACAAGGAGATAACACCAGTCCATAATTTCCTCACCCAACCCACAGGCTCTACCTCCCAATCATCCCTGTTGAAACTCGCCATCTAGCTTTCTATCGCTTAACAGGCAGTTCTATGAGCGCTCAAAATGTAGATATAGATGATTCATTATTGACGGTTTGATGATAAAGACAGGACACTTTTTATCCAGAGGGAATTTGGATTAAATGTATTTACATAGCCAATTATTGAAGCAGACAGATATAAGAGATTGTTTGCTGAAAGCTGTTTTAAGCAGATAATCACACAGGGATAAAACATGTCACTATTTAACTGGCTTGTCTGCTTCTTGTTGTGATGACTGGGGTGATTCTGAAGCACTCCTGTATAATTGGAGCAGGGGAGCAAGAAGGAGGGTTGAGGAAGACAGGAGGGCAGGGAAAGAGAGGAGTGGAGTAATCTATGTGCAATCATCAATCTGTTGTTGTTGTTGTACTTTCAGCACATATTGGTTTAATTTAGAGCAGGAAGTAGATTGGCTGACTGCTCAAACTAGGTGTCAGACAGAGCTGTGCTGACAGCGTCCTGCACACCTCACAAGAACCTCTCCTCAGCCAGTTAGATGTTGGCACAGCCCAGGCAGGAAGAAGGCATGCAACAGGGGGGTACTGGCAGTGCCTGCTGGGCAGTGTAGGCAGATGGTAGCGTATAGTAGCATACGTCTGGCATGGTGTTTGTCATAATTAGAACATTAGCATAGTAGTGGTAGTTAACACTGTTATTAGTTATCAGGATAAGGTAAGACCCAGATGCAGACCATGTCGAAGAAACAATGTTTATTACTGCAGCAGAGGCAAAGGTATAGGACGGCAGGCAGTCTCAGGGTCAGGTCAGGCAGAGGTCGGAAATCCAGACAGGGGCAAAGGTACAGGACGGCAGGCAGGCTCAGGGTCAGGGGCAGGCAGAGTGGTCCGGCGGGCGGGTTCAGGGTCAGGACAGGCACGGGTCAAAAACCAGGAGGGCAAGAAAAAGAGAGGCTGGTTAAAGACAGGAGCTGACAGGAGAAACGCTGGTAAGCTTGACAAACAGGATGAACAGGCAACAGACAAACAGAGAACACAGGTATAAATACACATGGGATAATGGTGAAGATGGGCGGAGGGGTGGAGGGGGGTGGAGACAATAACAAAGACAGGTGAAACATATCAGGGCATGACAGTACCCCCCCTAGGGGCGCCACCTGGCATCCTACCTTGTCGCATACCTGGTTGACCGGGGTGCCGGCGGTGGAAGTCGGCGATGAGGGCTGGGTACAGGATGTCTCTAGCGGGGACCCAGCACCTCTCCTCCGGGCCATAACCCTCCCAGTCAACCAAGGACTGGAAACCCCTGTCCCGTAGTCAAACCCTCAGGAGGCGTCTCACCGTGTACGCCGGATTGCCATCGACGACATGGGGAGGAGGGGTGGGCCTGTAAATGGAAGACAAGGGACTGTGAGACACGGGCTTGATACAGGACAAATGAAAGGTGGGGTGTATATGAACGGTACCGGGCAACAGAAGAAAAACAGCAGAGGGGCTAATGACCTTGGATATGGGGAAAGGGCCAATAAACTGGGGGGACAGTTTGCGAGACCACCCGGAGGGGCAGAGAGCCATACCTTCTGCCCGAGACTATACCAGGGAGCCGGGGTCCGGTGGCGATCCGCTTGTCGTCGATACCTTGAGGTGGTCTTGAGGAGGGCCAACCGGGCTCTCCTCCAGGTACGACGACAGCAACGGACAAACATCAGGGCAGAAGGTATGTCGACCTCCTCTTCCTGCTCAGGGAAGAGCGGGGGCTGATACCCCAGGGAACACTCAAAGGGAGATAGGCCCGTGGCAGAGCAAGGAAGGGTGTTGCGGGCATATTCGACCCACACAAGCTGCTGGCTCCAGGTGGTGGGGTTGGTGGAGACCAGGCAGCGCAGGGTGGTCTCGAGGTCCTGGTTGGCTCGCTTCAACTGGCCGTTGGACTTGGGGTGGAACCCTTGAGGACAGGCTGGCCGACGACCAAATGAGGGTGCAGAACGCCTTCCAGAACTGGGACGAGAACTGAGGACCCCGGTCAGAGACCATGTCCATGGGCAGTCCATGAATCCAGAAGATGAGCTGCACCATGAGCTGGGCTGTTTCTTTGGCAGAGGGTAGTTTGGGGAGAGGAATGAAGTGGGCGGCTTTGGAGAACCAATCCACCACGGTCAGGATGGCGGTGTTGCCATCAGATGGTGGAAGACCCGTGACAAAGTCCAGGGAGATGTGAGGCCAGGGACGGTGGGGGACAGGCAGATGTTGGAGGAGACCAGCCGGAGCTTGCTGAAGCGTCTTGTTCTATGCACAAACTGTGCAAGCGGACACGAATGTGGACACCAAAAGCGCTGTCGCTCAAAGGCCAGGGTCCGACGGGCGCCCGAACGAACATCCGGTTATCAGGGCCCCCCCGAGTTTAGCTGGAAATGCTGCGCCTCACAGACCTGCTTCCCTATTCCCCAGCTGAGTGCCGTCGCCAGGCATGAGGTGGGAAGGATGGTCTTGGCTTCCGGGGTAGTAGTCGTGGGGCTATAGCAGCGGGACAGTGCATCCGGCTTGACATACTTGGATCCCGGCAGGTACGAGAGGGAGAAGTTGAACCGTGTGAACAGCAGGGCCCATCTGGCTTCCCTGGACTTGAGGCGCTTGGCGGTGTGGAGATACTTCAGGTTCTTGTGGTCCCTCCACACGATGAACGGATGTTCCGCCCCCTCCAGCCAGTGCCTCCATTCCTCCAACGCCATCTTCACTTCGTGAAGCTCCCGAATCCACACTTCGTAGTTCCTTTCCGTGGCGTTGAGGCGATGGGAGAAGAAGGCGCAGGGATGTAACTTGAGGTCAAGGGCAGAACGCTGGGACAGGACAGCCCCCACTCTGACGTCTGAAGCATCCGCCTCCACCACGAACTGACGAGATGGGTCCGGATGAACCAGGATGGGAGCTGTGGTGAAGCTATGTTTGAGGTCCTGGAACGCCCGGTCAACAGCTGGGGACCACGTGAACGGAACCTTGGGTGAGGTGAGTGCTGACAGGGGGAAGCCAGGGTGCTGTAACCCCGGATAAAGCGGCAATAGAAATTGGCGAACCCAAGGAAACGTTGCAGCTGCACCCTGAATGTAGGCTGAGGCCAATCCATCACTGCTCTCACCTTCCCGGGATCCATCTGGACACTCCCAGCAGAGATGATGTAACCCAGAAAGGGGATGGTGGAGCGATGGAACTCGCACTTCTCCGCCTTCACAAACAGCTGATTCTCCAGAAGGCGTTGTAGGACCTGTCGGACGTGGAGCACGTGTTCTTGAGGAAAGCTGGAGAAGACGAGGATATCATCAATGTAGACGAAGACGCACCAGTTCAACATGTCGCAGAGAACATCATTCACCAGAGCCTGGAACACAGCAGGGGCGTTGGTGTGGCCAAAGGGCATGACCAGATATTTGTAGTGGCCACTGGCCGTGTTGATGGCGGTCTTCCACTCGTCCCCCTTTCGTAACCGCACCAGGTGGTAGGCGTTCTGTAGATACAGCTTTGGAAACACAGTGGCCCCCTGGAGTGGCTCGAAGGTGGGTAATGGTTCTTAACCGTAATGTTGTTGAGTCCCCGGTAGTCAATGCACGGGTGCAGGGTCTTGTCCTTTTTCTCCTCGAAGAAGAAGCCTGCGCCGGCGGGAGAGGAAGAGGGATGGATATATCCAGCAGCTAGAGCGTCCCCAATGTATGTATCCATAGACTTGGTCCCTGGGGCGGCGTGGTGCTAGGGAGAAGGTCAATCCCACAGTGATAGGGTCGGTGCAGCGGAAGCAACGTGGCCGTGCTGAACACCTCCCGGAGGTCCTGGTACTCCGCGGGAATGGCGGAGAGGTCCGGGGCACTTTCCGAGCCCCCAGGAAGACATAACAGGGAAGGTTGTGCTGACTTTAGGCAATGGGCGTGGCAGAACGGGCTCCAGCCCATGATGGCACCAGTAGACCAGTTATTGAGGGGATTGTGTCGTTGGAGCCAGGATAATCTCAATACCACCGGAATCAGAGGGGACTTGATGAGCAGGAACTGTATAGCCTCGCTGTGGTTCCTTGACACCCGTATGTGGATGGGAGTGGTGTTGTGGGTGACTTGGCCTATAGAGCTCCTGTCCAGCGCTCTAACGTCCATGGGAATGGAGAGGGGCTGAGTGGGGATGTTCAGCTCGGACGCCAGGGTAGCGTCCAAAAAACTCTCGTCTGCCCCAGAGTCAATGAGAACCCGGAGAGATTTGGACTGGTCTCCCCACAGCGGAATGGCATGAAAAGAAAAGGGGTGCGAGCAGGGGAAGCAGGAACGTACTCCATATGGCCCACCAGAGTCCTTGCTCCTACCAGAGAGCCTGGCTTCTTTAGAAAACAAGAGGACACGAGCTGGGGGCCTCCCGGGTGGCGCAGTGGTCTAGGGCACTGCATCGCAGTGCTAACTGCGCCACCAGAGTCTCTGGGTTCGCGCCCAGGCTCTGTCGCAGCCGGCCGCGACCGGGAGGTCCGTGGGGCGACGCACAATTGGCATAGCGTCGTCCGGGTTAGGGAGGGTTTGGCCGGTAGGGATATCCTTGTCTCATCGCGCTCCAGCGACTCCTGTGGCGGGCCGGGCGCAGTGCGCGCCAACCAAGGGGGCCAGGTACACGGTGTTTCCTCCGACACATTGGTGCGGCTGGCTTCCGGGTTGGAGGCGCGCTGTGTTAAGAAGCAGTACGGCTGGTTGGGTTGTGCTTCGGAGGACGCATGGCTTTCGACCTTCGTCTCTCCCGAGCCCGTACGGGAGTTGTAGCGATGAGACAAGGTAGTAATTACTAGCGATTGGATACCACGAAAATTGGGGAGAAAATGGGATAAAAAAAAATAAAAAAATAAAAAAATAAAAAAAAAGAGGACACGAGCTGACAGGAAAAACGCTGGTAAGCTTGACAAACAAGACGAACTGTACTGACTAGTCAAAGATTTTATTATCCCTTTCCGTTTTTAAATCATTCCTTTTTATCTAAGTCAGAGTGCTATGTTGATGACTCACCGATAAGGATAGGTCTTTATGCAAATAAATAAAAAGGACCACTTCCATTCAGTGTTTTGATCATGGCAGATGTCATGCAAGCCCTTGATGAAAAGGCATCTCGCAAAGTGCAGGTAATGTATCCAATTTCTAGAAGTGTGAAATGGGTTGGAGATTACATGTTGTCATCAACTGTCACTCAAGTGAAGAGCAAGGCCAGTAATTTACAAAATGTCGCATTTACCTCTTTGTCATCCTCTAATTTGCATGAATTTCCTCTCCTTCATTTGTTTTTCCTCTGCACAGATACGATTAACCATTTATATCTGACCTAGACAGTCATTGAATATACCTGCTGATTCATACACTTTTTGTTCATTGTTCTTCGCCGTCCTAGAGGATTTAGAGTTCCATGCCAGTTCCCTATCAGTTCCAAGGGTGAAGCATGAACCCTGTTGCCCTTGGAGACAGCATTGTTGTGTTGTTGTGTCTGGTTCTGCTTGGCTCTGACCAAACACCATGACAAACACACAATCAGCCCACACACACACAGGCATGCACGCACCACGCAGGCATGCATAAGCGTGCACACAGACACACAGCCCTTTTCATAACTGCACTAGGAACAAATTAAATATGAACATGTTGTGTTTACCATGTTGTGTTGTTGTGATTCTGCTACGATGCACTCATGTTTGTGTTACCTATGTTACATAACAGCCCTTGGCTCCACTTGTCTCCTGGTTTAATTTTAAAACTTTTTTCTGTAAGCTCAAGCTGGTGAATATTCAACAGGGATATTTTGAAGGCTCTGTATGTGAAAATATATGAGATATACCGGTGGTGGTGTTGACTGACTGGCAGGCTCCTCCCAACGTCTTCTGGGCCGGGCCCAAATCCCTTCTGATCGTCTGGCTCCTCTGCCTGCCTTCAGCAGAACAATTAAAAACCCACCTGACAATACCTCTGTCTCCTCTGTCTCCTCTGTCTCCAAGACAGCTGTCACCAAGGCAGACATGGACCAGTTGATTTATTTCTCTACCCTTAACAAATGAGTATTCTCAAAATGCTGTTATTTTTATTTCATGTCATTTTTTCACTCGCCTGGGAAGAAACTTCATTTTTTTGGTGTTAAATTAGCAGATGTTTTGATATGATATCATTCAAACTCTTTACTGAGAGACGTTTGAGATAATATGCTGTCTCTGCTATTGCATCTAGTATTACACCCATCTTACTGTACTGTTTCCAAACTGTTATCATCCCAAAAATGTCATATTTGTTTATGTTATCAATATCCTTAATTGATGTCAACCCTGGTAAAACGTTTGTGATAATTGAGAATTGCTACCTACGTTTGTATAAATCAGAAGCAACACAGTCATTATATTAGATTACAGCTACATTATGACAATGCATTAGGTTTATGGTCTTCAGTGCTCAGCTACACCATAAAACACAGCTCTATTCCTGAGAGTGGGCGTCTATAGATTAATCAGCTAATGTTGGCAATGTAATAGACAACAATATTTAATCAGGTGACAGCACGGGACAGGACGCTAGCGCGACACACTAATCCTTCACACAGCACACCGCCTGCCTATAGGAATCAGACGGGGAAAGCCGCCCATCAATTCCGTTAAGCGTTGGAGAAGAGGCGGTCAAGGGAGACATGGTCAACTACGGTCACGACCTTTCACCTTAAGCCGCTCTGTGTTGATGAGGGCTTGGTGTGTCTGTGTGTGTGTGTGTGTGTGTGTGTGTGTGTGTGTGTGTGTGTGTGTGTGTGTGTGTGTGTGTGTGTGTGTGTGTGTGTGTGTGTGTGTGTGTGTTGACGCTGCGTGTGGGGGTTGGTGAGTGGGTGGCAGATAAGTGGTTGCCTGTCAGAGCATCTTGTGTAGAGGTATGAGCCATGGCCTCCATAATGGCCTCCATAATGTCACCTATTAGAGAGAGAGAGAACTGACTACTGCACAGGACTGAGACAGTCAGGGAGTGGTGGATAAGGGAACTAGATCTCGCATGGCTACCAATCAGATATACAGGTGAAGGAGTGGATGTACCGGATGAAGACACTGAGACAGCTTGGCGTTATGCTCCCCTCTCTCTTTCCCTTGCAGTGTTCTCTCTCGTTCGAAGTCTCTCTCTGTAACACATGCACGCACACACACACACACACACACACATACACACACACACACACACACACACACACACACACACACACACACACACACACACACACACACACACACACACACACACACACACACACACACACACACACACACACACACACACACCTACGAACCACCCCTTCCACCCTCGCCCTCACTCTTTTCCTATCTTTTATCCTTCTCCCAACCTCTCTCGCTGCTCGTCTCCCTGGCTGAATTCCCTGAGGCACACACAGAACCTTTGTTACTTAGGTGAGCAACAGCACTCCTCCAGGAGATCTAAGCCTTTACAATCCAATCAGACATTTCTCAAGCCTTCTGCCTGCCTCAAACTGGAGTGTTGGAGACTCACAGATAAAAACAGGTCATAGAAAGGGGTTCACTTCCTGTTAGGGCTGTCTTTTCTAAAACTATGATATTTTTCATATGAATTGTTGTACTCATATTAACCCATGTAGGTCTACACATAATTTACACAATGTTGGTACAGATTCATGCAGTGTGTCTCTCATCCTTACTAATTATTGTAGAATAATAGTTAACTCCTTGTCTTTGCTTTGATTAACAAATCAGTTGATGTGCAAGGGCTGTAGAAGCCACATAGCTAGAATTGCTATTTATATTCTATAGAAGCCACTTACCCTCCATGTTTGAAGTTCAATGACCACGTGTATATTGTCAATTTCTTTGGAAAAACCCTCAGTTATCTAATTGTATAGGAAAAACAAATAATAACCGCTGCACAGCTTTGAGGTTGTACTGTAGGTTGGAATACCAGAACAATACACCATGTTGTGTGTGTGTATTTTATGTCTGGGTTCATGTAGATTACATCATGTATATGTTGTTCAGGACCAAGGACAGCTCACACAGTGCTTTCTCTTGGGTGTTTACATGGTGCTATAACTTCAGCAAGATTAACTGCACAGGAACGTCTCAGTAGTCAACCTAACAATATTACAGTAACAGTATGCTTCATTGAGGCCCATATGTGATACATACTGGAAATATACAGTAGAAAGCGTTATATTTTATTACTATTCTTCCGTGAGCAAAAGGCAGAGAGAAGTCTGTGATAACCACCTATGGAAGAATAGTTGACCTGCATGGAACTCCAGGAATATACAGCATCAGACTCAGTTGGTTAAGTTGCTGTTCCAGCAGCCTACCTCTACTTATCACTACTTATTACAGTTCAGTGGTGTTTGATTCCATTAGGTTTATGGTGGGCCATATTTCCATGAAATAGTGGAGACTGGAGCTGGGAGGGGGTTTTGGCAGGGCTACATCACCGCTCAGCCAACAGACGCTCTTCCTGTGTCTCCGTCTGGAGCCACACACGTGCACACACACACACACACACACACACACACACACACACACACACACACACACACACACACACACACACACACACACACACACACACACACACACACACACACACACACACACACACACACACACACACACACACACACAGTCTGCCAGGAAGAGGAGTCTATATCATCCGTTATGCCTTCAGTGTCTGTGAACGTGTGTGTATTCGTGTTGTGAGATTGATATGAACAGTTTGCCAAGGAGCCTAACAGAGAGGATCATTTAATATGTTAAGATAGTCATCAAATGTCATGTGTATGCCTGAGTGTTCGCTTGTGTCTGTGTGTGCCTGCGTGTGTCTACGTGTCTATGCGTGTGTGTGTGTTTGTGTGTGTGTGTGTGCATATGCAAATGCGCATCCTACATCCATGTTTGTAATTAAAAGCCGAGCCGGGCTAAGTCTCCCAGGCAGTTTTCAGCTGCGTCCCCTGACCTGGGAGAGACAGGGTGGTCGGAGAGCGCCGAGTAGATGAACTGACACACCAGGCTTCAAACACACGCCAGGCAGGCAGGCAGGTAGAGAGGCAGACAGTTTAACTGACTGATAACACTGCAGAGATTACATCTGTGAGAACGAGTGCATTACAAACAGCCCTTCTTCCTTCCTGATGATACTCTGAGTGAAATGGGGTTATGTGGGTCTGGATCCTCTTGAGTGATATTTCTGAAACGTTTTCCCTGATATGCATGAGGCTCCTCGGTGACACCTTATTTACTTCTAGATTAAATAGCTTTTTAAAGCATTATTGACACTGCTGCTCTCTGTGGATGTCAGCATGGAATGTTTTACGTCTCTAACACACTCCACTCTACCTCAGTTCACAGTACTAGACATGCAGTGCATTATAGGGTAGAGAGAGAGAGATACAGCCGTGCCTTGAAATCGAGGCTTGCGGCATGACAAATACAGGCTACCCTGCAGGCGTTGCAGTGTGTTGGAGGATGAAGTGTAACACAGGGCTGTGCAGCGGAGGTGATGTCCACCTGCCCTGCTGCCGTGCCGGTGTAGCTGTAGCATCAGAGAGCTTTGCCTTGTTAGCGTTGTGACAGAGCCTTTGTAACACCTCCACCTGTGGCTTACTCTGTCTGCAGCACGGTCATAAAGACCCAGAAAGAGAGGGTGGGTATTACACAGAGATGTTCAGGGTCTAAAAAGCACAAAACAAACGGGCCTGGTTTGTACAGTCATCTGTCTCAGCCAGAACAGAACAGTGTCGCTATGTGCTCTGAATAGGCTACATGTGGGAGTGAGATGGAACAACAGAACAGGAAATACAGGGGAATAGTTTGAAAATAAATGATCAAATGAAGACAGGGGAACACAACATGATGATGTGGAGGGGGAGAGGTTTAGAATCCAAACATTTTTGGAGATGACAGTTGATGTTCAAATGTCCTTACGTGGCTGGCACAGATCTTAAGTTCTAGGCCACGACAGTTCCAGGCTACAGTATACCTAAGAAAGTGTCCAAACTTTCTTAGGTACAGCCTACATGGAGCCTTTTTATTAAATGCCATAAACATATAGCTAAAGTGCTTCTGTTCTAGTGAGGATTCAAATTATTAACTTTGATCGCCCAGTCTCAGTCATACTGTAACGATCATGGCAGAGCTCACTATCCACTCAATGTAAAAAAAGATAGTTGGATTCCCATAGCCTTGAGCGGACATCTCATTTTACAAGCCTTAAAGTCCTTAAAGCACATGAAGTCAAATTCACATGGACTACGTTTCAACTTTTTTTCAAACATTATAGGCTATCTATCAAGATTACTGTCAGTGTGCAGTGGAATGGTATCTTATGCCTTAGTGGAAATGGAGATGAACAACCAATTGCATCTCATCTTGTCTTTCAAACAGATTGTATTGCAGATGTAATGCCAAGTCAGTCTTACATTTTTTTACTATGTCACTTTCACAAAACCCAAAATCAACCAACCAATCAACCAAACAACCAACCCAGCACTAGCTTGAGCTCCCACCCTGCCAACCTGAAATGACTCCTCAGTATTTCTCTGTTTCCCTGTGTGGTCTCATTAGTGTGAATCTCTTGGTTTAATTAATCAGTAACAGAGTGCTTGATTCATATATTATTTCGACAGAGTGGTTGATTAGAGCGCTGTTCCCTTTAGCCCTTTTAAACTTGTTTTAATGGCTGCTGCATGCTTGTCAGGCAAAGAGAGGCAGAGAGAGCGAGATAGAGTGTTTTTGTGTGTGTGTTTGTGTGTGTGCGTGTGTGTGCTCGTCAGCAAGGAGCAGGAGAGGAGAGCACTCCACACTCCCTAAGAGGCCTATGATTACAACCACGCCACGTTTAGAGGGTCAGCAGTAATGTGTCGCTAAATGAAGTGTGTCCTCAAACACTGCAGCTGCTGTTGTGTTGCTATTGTGTTCTAAAAGGTCAGATGATTGTGTAGTTCTCTGTAGACTGGGTCAGATTTATATTATGATGTGTTGTTCTGTTTTATAAGGTCAGAATGTTGTGTAGTTTCTCTGTAGACTGGGTCAGATTTATATTATGATGTGTTGTTGTGTTTTATAAGGTCAGAGTGTTGTGTAGTTTCTCTGTAGACTGGGTCAGATTTATATTATGATGTGTTGTTTTTGTGTTTTAAAAGGTCAGAATGTTGTGTAGTTTCTCTGTAGACTGGGTCAGATTTATATTATGATGTGTTGTTGTGTTTTATAAGGTCAGAATGTTGTGGAGTTTCTCTGTAGACTGGGTCAGATTTATATTATGATGTGTTGTTGTGTTTTATAAGGTCAGAGTGTTGTGTAGTTTCTCTGTAGACTGGGTCAGATTTATATTATGATGTGTTGTTGTTGTGTTTTATAAGGTCAGAATGTTGTGTAGTTTCTCTGTAGACTGGGTCAGATTTATATTATGATGTGTTGTTGTGTTTTATAAGGTCAGAGTGTTGTGTAGTTTCTCTGTAGACTGGGTCAGATTTATATTATGATGTGTTGTTGTGTTTTATAAGGTCAGAATGTTGTGTAGTTTCTCTGTCGACTGGTTCAGATTTATATTATGATGTGTTGTTGTTGTGTTTTATAAGGTCAGAGTGTTGTGTAGTTTCTCTGTAGACTGGGTCAGATTTATATTATGATGTGTTGTTGTTGTGTTTTATAAGGTCAGAATGTTGTGTAGTTTCTCTGTAGACTGGGTCAGATTTATATTATGATGTGTTGTTGTTGTGTTTTAAAAGGTCAGAGTGTTGTGTAGTGTCTCTGTAGACTGGGTCAGATTTATAATATGATGTGTTGTTGTTGTGTAATAAGGGCAGAATGTTGTGTAGTTTCTCTGTAGACTGGGTCAGATTTATATTATGATGTGTTGTTGTTGTGTTTTATAAGGTCAGAATGTTGTGTAGTTTCTCTGTAGACTGGGTCAGATTTATATTATGATGTGTTGTTGTTGTGTTTTATAAGGTCAGAGTGTTGTGTAGTTTCTCTGTAAACTGGGTCAGATTTATATTATGATGTGTTGTTGTGTTTTATAAGGTCAGAATGTTGTGTAGTTTCTCTGTAGACTGGGTCAGATTTATATTATGATGTGTTGTTGTTGTGTTTTATAAGGTCAGAGTGTTGTGTAGTTTCTCTGTAGACTGGGTCAGATTTATATTATGATGTGTTGTTGTTGTGTTTTACAAGGTCAGAGTGTTGTGTAGTTTCTCTGTAAACTGGGTCAGATTTATATTATGATGTGTTGTTGTTGTGTTTTATAAGGTCAGAGTGTTGTGTAGTTTCTCTGTAAACTGGGTCAGATTTATATTATGATGTGTTGTTGTGTTTTATAAGGTCAGAATGTTGTGTAGTTTCTCTGTAGACTGGGTCAGATTTATATTATGATGTGTTGTTGTTGTTGTGTTTTATAAGGTCAGAATGTTGTGTAGTTTCCCTGTAGACTGGGTCAGATTTATATTATGATGTGTTGTTGTTGTGTTTTAAAAGGTCAGAATGTTGTGTAGTTTCTCTGTAGACTGGGTCAGATTTATATTATGATGTGTTGTTGTGTTTTACAAGGTCAGAATGTTGTGTAGTTTCTCTGTAGACTGGGTCAGATTTATATTATGATGTGTTGTTGTGTTTTATAAGGTCAGAGTGTTGTGTAGTTTCTCTGTCGACTGGTTCAGATTTATATTATGATGTGTTGTTGTTGTTGTGTTTTATAAGGTCAGAGTGTTGTGTAGTTTCTCTGTAGACTGGGTCAGATTTATATTATGATGTGTTGTTGTGTTTTAAAAGGTCAGAGTGTTGTGTAGTTTCTCTGTGGACTGGGTCAAATTTATATTATGATGTGTTGTTGTTGTGTTTTATAAGGTCAGAATGTTGTGTAGTTTCTCTGTAGACTGGGTCAGATTTATATTATGATGTGTTGTCGTTGTGTTTTATAAGGTCAGAGTGTTGTGTAGTTTCTCTGTAGACTGGTTCAGATTTATATTATGATGTGTTGTTGTTGTGTTTTATAAGGTCAGAGTGTTGTGTAGTTTCTCTGTAGACTGGGTCAGATTTATATTATGATGCGTTGTTGTTGTGTTTTACAAGGTCAGAATGTTGTGTAGTTTCTCTGTAGACTGGGTCAGATTTATATTATGATGTGTTGTTTTTGTGTTTTATAAGGTCAGAATGTTGTGTAGTTTCCCTGTAGACTGGGTCAGATTTATATTATGATGTGTTGTTGTGTTTTATAAGGTCAGAGTGTTGTGTAGTTTCTCTGTAGACCGGGTCAGATTTATATTATGATGTGTTGTTGTGTTTTATAAGGTCAGAGTGTTGTGTAGTTTCTCTGTAGACTGGGTCAGATTTATATTATGATGTGTTGTTGTTGTGTTTTATAAGGTCAGAATGTTGTGTAGTTTCTCTGTAGACTGGGTCAGATTTATATTATGATGTGTTGTGTTTTAAAAGGTCAGAATGTTGTGGAGTTTCTCTGTAGACTGGGTCAGATTTATATTATGATGTGTTGTTGTGTTTTAAAAGGTCAGCGTGTTGTGTAGTTTCTCTGTAGACCGGGTCAGATTTATATTATGATGTGTTGTTGTGTTTTATAAGGTCAGAGTGTTGTGTAGTTTCTCTGTAGACTGGGTCAGATTTATATTATGATGTGTTGTTGTTGTGTTTTATAAGGTCAGAGTGTTGTGTAGTTTCTCTGTAGACTGGTTCAGATTTATATTATGATGCGTTGTTGTTGTGTTTTACAAGGTCAGAATGTTGTGTAGTTTCTCTGTAGACTGGGTCAGATTTATATTATGATGTGTTGTTGTTGTGTTTTATAAGGTCAGAGTGTTGTGTAGTTTCCCTGTAGACTGGGTCAGATTTATATTATGATGTGTTGTTGTGTTTTAAAAGGTCAGAATGTTGTGTAGTTTCTCTGTAGACTGGGTCAGATTTATATTATGATGTGTTGTTGTGTTTTACAAGGTCAGAATGTTGTGTAGTTTCTCTGTAGACTGGGTCAGATTTATATTATGATGTGTTGTTGTGTTTTATAAGGTCAGAGTGTTGTGTAGTTTCTCTGTCGACTGGTTCAGATTTATATTATGATGTGTTGTTGTTGTTGTGTTTTATAAGGTCAGAGTGTTGTGTAGTTTCTCTGTAGACTGGGTCAGATTTATATTATGATGTGTTGTCGTTGTGTTTTATAAGGTCAGAGTGTTGTGTAGTTTCTCTGTAGACTGGTTCAGATTTATATTATCATGTGTTGTTGTTGTGTTTTATAAGGTCAGAGTGTTGTGTAGTTTCTCTGTAGACTGGGTCAGATTTATATTATGATGCGTTGTTGTTGTGTTTTACAAGGTCAGAATGTTGTGTAGTTTCTCTGTAGACTGGGTCAGATTTATATTATGATGTGTTGTTTTTGTGTTTTATAAGGTCAGAATGTTGTGTAGTTTCTCTGTAGACTGGGTCAGATTTATATTATGATGTGTTGTTGTGTTTTAAAAGGTCAGCATGTTGTGTAGTTTCTCTGTAGACCGGGTCAGATTTATATTATGATGTGTTGTTGTGTTTTATAAGGTCAGAGTGTTGTGTAGTTTCTCTGTAGACTGGGTCAGATTTATATTATGATGTGTTGTTGTTGTGTTTTATAAGGTCAGAATGTTGTGTAGTTTCTCTGTAGACTGGGTCAGATTTATATTATGATGT
This sequence comes from Salvelinus namaycush, assembly GCF_016432855.1. NCBI lineage: Eukaryota > Metazoa > Chordata > Actinopteri > Salmoniformes > Salmonidae > Salvelinus > Salvelinus namaycush. The sequence continues at coordinate 17,271,546 of NC_052339.1, read as the reverse complement.
GTTGTTGTGTTTTATAAGGTCAGAGTGTTGTGTAGTTTCTCTGTAGACTGGGTCAGATTTATATTATGATGTGTTGTTGTGTTTTATAAGGTCAGAATGTTGTGTAGTTTCTCTGTAGACCGGGTCAGATTTATATTATGATGTGTTGTTGTGTTTTATAAGGTCAGAGTGTTGTGTAGTTTCTCTGTAGACTGGGTCAGATTTATATTATGATGTGTTGTTGTTGTGTTTTATAAGGTCAGAGTGTTGTGTAGTTTCTCTGTAGACTGGTTCAGATTTATATTATGATGCGTTGTTGTTGTGTTTTACAAGGTCAGAATGTTGTGTAGTTTCTCTGTAGACTGGGTCAGATTTATATTATGATGTGTTGTTGTTGTGTTTTATAAGGTCAGAGTGTTGTGTAGTTTCTCTGTAGACTGGGTCAGATTTATATTATGATGTGTTGTTGTTGTGTTTTATAAGGTCAGAGTGTTGTGTAGTTTCTCTGTAGACTGGGTCAGATTTATATTATGATGTGTTGTTGTTGTGTTTTATAAGGTCAGAGTGTTGTGTAGTTTCTCTGTAGACTGGGTCAGATTTATATAATGATGTGTTGTTGTTGTGTTTTATAAGGTCAGAATGTTGTGTAGTTTCTCTGTAGACTGGGTCAGATTTATATTATGATGTGTTGTTGTGTTTTATAAGGTCAGAGTGTTGTGTAGTTTCTCTGTAGACTGGGTCAGATTTATATTATGATGTGTTGTTGTTGTGTTTTACAAGGTCAGAATGTTGTGTAGTTTCTCTGTAAACTGGGTCAGATTTATATTATGATGTGTTGTTGTTGTGTTTTATAAGGTCAGAGTGTTGTGTAGTTTCTCTGTAAACTGGGTCAGATTTATATTATGATGTGTTGTTGTGTTTTATAAGGTCAGAGTGTTGTGTAGTTTCTCTGTAAACTGGGTCAGATTTATATTATGATGTGTTGTTGTGTTTTATAAGGTCAGAATGTTGTGTAGTTTCTCTGTAGACTGGGTCAGATTTATATTATGATGTGTTGTTGTTGTTGTGTTTTATAAGGTCAGAATGTTGTGTAGTTTCCCTGTAGACTGGGTCAGATTTATATTATGATGTGTTGTTGTTGTGTTTTAAAAGGTCAGAATGTTGTGTAGTTTCTCTGTAGACTGGGTCAGATTTATATTATGATGTGTTGTTGTGTTTTACAAGGTCAGAATGTTGTGTAGTTTCTCTGTAGACTGGGTCAGATTTATATTATGATGTGTTGTTGTGTTTTATAAGGTCAGAGTGTTGTGTAGTTTCTCTGTCGACTGGTTCAGATTTATATTATGATGTGTTGTTGTTGTTGTGTTTTATAAGGTCAGAGTGTTGTGTAGTTTCTCTGTAGACTGGGTCAGATTTATATTATGATGTGTTGTTGTGTTTTAAAAGGTCAGAGTGTTGTGTAGTTTCTCTGTGGACTGGGTCAAATTTATATTATGATGTGTTGTTGTTGTGTTTTATAAGGTCAGAATGTTGTGTAGTTTCTCTGTAGACTGGGTCAGATTTATATTATGATGTGTTGTCGTTGTGTTTTATAAGGTCAGAGTGTTGTGTAGTTTCTCTGTAGACTGGTTCAGATTTATATTATGATGTGTTGTTGTTGTGTTTTATAAGGTCAGAGTGTTGTGTAGTTTCTCTGTAGACTGGGTCAGATTTATATTATGATGCGTTGTTGTTGTGTTTTACAAGGTCAGAATGTTGTGTAGTTTCTCTGTAGACTGGGTCAGATTTATATTATGATGTGTTGTTTTTGTGTTTTATAAGGTCAGAATGTTGTGTAGTTTCCCTGTAGACTGGGTCAGATTTATATTATGATGTGTTGTTGTGTTTTATAAGGTCAGAGTGTTGTGTAGTTTCTCTGTAGACCGGGTCAGATTTATATTATGATGTGTTGTTGTGTTTTATAAGGTCAGAGTGTTGTGTAGTTTCTCTGTAGACTGGGTCAGATTTATATTATGATGTGTTGTTGTTGTGTTTTATAAGGTCAGAATGTTGTGTAGTTTCTCTGTAGACTGGGTCAGATTTATATTATGATGTGTTGTGTTTTAAAAGGTCAGAATGTTGTGGAGTTTCTCTGTAGACTGGGTCAGATTTATATTATGATGTGTTGTTGTGTTTTAAAAGGTCAGCGTGTTGTGTAGTTTCTCTGTAGACCGGGTCAGATTTATATTATGATGTGTTGTTGTGTTTTATAAGGTCAGAGTGTTGTGTAGTTTCTCTGTAGACTGGGTCAGATTTATATTATGATGTGTTGTTGTTGTGTTTTATAAGGTCAGAGTGTTGTGTAGTTTCTCTGTAGACTGGTTCAGATTTATATTATGATGCGTTGTTGTTGTGTTTTACAAGGTCAGAATGTTGTGTAGTTTCTCTGTAGACTGGGTCAGATTTATATTATGATGTGTTGTTGTTGTGTTTTATAAGGTCAGAGTGTTGTGTAGTTTCCCTGTAGACTGGGTCAGATTTATATTATGATGTGTTGTTGTTGTGTTTTAAAAGGTCAGAATGTTGTGTAGTTTCTCTGTAGACTGGGTCAGATTTATATTATGATGTGTTGTTGTGTTTTACAAGGTCAGAATGTTGTGTAGTTTCTCTGTAGACTGGGTCAGATTTATATTATGATGTGTTGTTGTGTTTTATAAGGTCAGAGTGTTGTGTAGTTTCTCTGTCGACTGGTTCAGATTTATATTATGATGTGTTGTTGTTGTTGTGTTTTATAAGGTCAGAGTGTTGTGTAGTTTCTCTGTAGACTGGGTCAGATTTATATTATGATGTGTTGTCGTTGTGTTTTATAAGGTCAGAGTGTTGTGTAGTTTCTCTGTAGACTGGTTCAGATTTATATTATCATGTGTTGTTGTTGTGTTTTATAAGGTCAGAGTGTTGTGTAGTTTCTCTGTAGACTGGGTCAGATTTATATTATGATGCGTTGTTGTTGTGTTTTACAAGGTCAGAATGTTGTGTAGTTTCTCTGTAGACTGGGTCAGATTTATATTATGATGTGTTGTTTTTGTGTTTTATAAGGTCAGAATGTTGTGTAGTTTCTCTGTAGACTGGGTCAGATTTATATTATGATGTGTTGTTGTGTTTTAAAAGGTCAGCATGTTGTGTAGTTTCTCTGTAGACCGGGTCAGATTTATATTATGATGTGTTGTTGTGTTTTATAAGGTCAGAGTGTTGTGTAGTTTCTCTGTAGACTGGGTCAGATTTATATTATGATGTGTTGTTGTTGTGTTTTATAAGGTCAGAATGTTGTGTAGTTTCTCTGTAGACTGGGTCAGATTTATATTATGATGTGTTGTTGTGTTTTATAAGGTCAGAGTGTTGTGTAGTTTCTCTGTAGACTGGGTCAGATTTATATTATGATGTGTTGTTGTGTTTTATAAGGTCAGAGTGTTGTGTAGTTTCTCTGTAGACTGGGTCAGATTTATATTATGATGTGTTGTTGTGTTTTATAAGGTCAGAATGTTGTGTAGTTTCTCTGTAGACCGGGTCAGATTTATATTATGATGTGTTGTTGTGTTTTATAAGGTCAGAGTGTTGTGTAGTTTCTCTGTAGACTGGGTCAGATTTATATTATGATGTGTTGTTGTTGTGTTTTATAAGGTCAGAGTGTTGTGTAGTTTCTCTGTAGACTGGGTCAGATTTATATTATGATGTGTTGTTGTTGTGTTTTATAAGGTCAGAGTGTTGTGTAGTTTCTCTGTAGACTGGGTCAGATTTATATTATGATGTGTTGTTGTTGTGTTTTATAAGGTCAGAGTGTTGTGTAGTTTCTCTGTAGACTGGGTCAGATTTATATAATGATGTGTTGTTGTTGTGTTTTATAAGGTCAGAATGTTGTGTAGTTTCTCTGTACACTGGGTCAGATTTATATTATGATGTGTTGTTGTGTTTTATAAGGTCAGAGTGTTGTGTAGTTTCTCTGTAGACCGGGTCAGATTTATATTATGATGTGTTGTTGTTGTGTTTTATAAGGTCAGAATGTTGTGTAGTTTCTCTGTAGACTGGGTCAGATTTATATTATGATGTGTTGTTGTGTTTTATAAGGTCAGAGTATTGTGTAGTTTCTCTGTAGACCGGGTCAGATTTATATTATGATGTGTTGTTGTTGTGTTTTATAAGGTCAGAATGTTGTGTAGTTTCTCTGTAGACCGGGTCAGATTTATATTATGATGTGTTGTTGTTGTGTTTTATAAGGTCAGAATGTTGTGTAGTTTCTCTGTAGACTGGGTCAGATTTATATTATGATGTGTTGTTGTTGTGTTTTATAAGGTCAGAGTGTTGTGTAGTTTCTCTGTAGACTGGGTCAGATTTATATTATGATGTGTTGTTGTTGTGTTTTATAAGGTCAGAGTGTTGTGTAGTTTCTCTGTAGACTGGGTCAGATTTATATTATGATGTGTTGTTGTGTTTTATAAGGTCAGAATGTTGTGTAGTTTCTCTGTAGACTGGGTCAGATTTATATTATGATGTGTTGTTGTTGTGTTTTATAAGGTCAGAATGTTGTGTAGTTTCTCTGTAGACTGGGTCAGATTTATATTATGATGTGTTGTTGTTGTGTTTTATAAGGTCAGAATGTTGTGTAGTTTCTCTGTAGACTGGGTCAGATTTATATTATGATGTGTTGTTGTTGTGTTTTATAAGGTCAGAATGTTGTGTAGTTTCTCTGTAGACTGGGTCAGATTTATATTATGATGTGTTGTTGTTGTGTTTTATAAGGTCAGAATGTTGTGTAGTTTCTCTGTAGACTGGGTCAGATTTATATTATGATGTGTTGTTGTTGTGTTTTATAAGGTCAGAATGTTGTGTAGTTTCTCTGTAGACTGGGTCAGATTTATATTATGATGTGTTGTTGTTGTGTTTTATAAGGTCAGAGTGTTGTGTAGTTTCTCTGTAGACTGGGTCAGATTTATATTATGATGTGTTGTTGTTGTGTTTTATAAGGTCAGAATGTTGTGTAGTTTCTCTGTAGACTGGGTCAGATTTATATTATGATGTGTTGTTGTTGTGTTTTATAAGGTCAGAGTGTTGTGTAGTTTCTCTGTAGACTGGGTCAGATTTATATTATGATGTGTTGTTGTTGTGTTTTATAAGGTCAGAGTGTTGTGTAGTTTCTCTGTAGACTGGGTCAGATTTATATTGAAATGTGTTGTTGTGTTTTATAAGGTCAGAGTGTTGTGTAGTTTCTCTGTAGACTGGGTCAGATTTATATTGAAATGTGTTGTTGTTGGATTCAAGGCGCTACAGTAACTACTTCTGGCCCGGGACACAAGGATTTTACTTGAGTTTTTTACGAGGATATTTCAATTTGTAGTGACTCTTGAACTTGACTCTTTCAGAAGATGTTTAAAATGCCGAAGTTCAGGGTAACACATTGAACTGTGTCTTAGTATAACTTAGAAGTGAACTATTGTCAACTCAAATATGTGAGAGCTATAGAGTACCAGAAGCCTTTTATGTAGAGTCAGCATCTCAGAGACTATCTGAGTCAAGCAATATCAACAAAATGGGAGGCGGTGTATGTGTGTGTGTGTGTGTATGTGTGTGTGTATGTGTGTGTGTGTGTCTTTTTGTTTGTTTTTCTATTTGTGACATGATTTTTTATGGCTGTGTATAATGTATGCGCCTTGCTTGGGAAGTGTGTGTGTGTGTGTGTGTGTGTGTGTGTGTGTGTGTGTGTGTGTGTGTGTGTGTGTGTGTGTGTGTGTGTGTGTGTGTGTGTGTGTGTGTGTGTGTGTGTGTGTGTGTGTGTGTGTGTGCGTGTGTGTGCCCTCTTCCATGTGAGTCCAATTGTGCCAGTGTCGTGATCCTGCGAGCCTTGGAGAGGAAAATGGACTGAGCTCTTTTCCCCCAGAGTCATCTGTCAATCATTCTCTTAGATTCAATGGTAAAAAAAGAAGAAGAAGAGGCTTAACCCTCCCAGTAGAATGTCTGAAGAGACCTTCAGTGATCCCACAGACAGACAGAAGTGGCACGAGCTGAATTTAAAGTATCAATCAAAGCAGTTAAATAACCAGACTGGGAATGGCTGCTCTACCCTATGTTTATGACCCTATTGATTTTAATCATCCTAAAAAGTCGCCCCTGGCTTTTCAAAAAAGTGGTTTCAAAATGTCTGAATGCTGATGACATCGCTGACATCTTGCATCAGAAAATAGGATTGTTATGAATCACTACAGATGTTAACCCCCCACCCCCACCCCCCCGTGCCTCCAAGATAATTATTCTGTGCTAAATTTACCTCTTGCTGGACACAGAGGGACGAGTCTTAGACCAGTCATTAATTACAATAGATTCTTCCATATATACATGTGGCCTCCAACTGCTAATTAGGTTGAAGTGTTTGACAGGTAGGGCTTGATTTAATCAGCCATGTGTAGAACTGTCCACACACAGTGTGTGTGCGTGCGTGCGTGCGTGCGTGCGTGCGTGCGTGCGTGCGTGCGTGCGTGCGTGCGTGCGTGTGTGCGTGCGTGCGTGCGTGTGCATGCATGCATGTGTGAGTGCACGTGTTTGATGTGTACTGTCCATGTTAATGTGAGATCTGATGGCTCCTATATGTCAGTAAGGGCCTGGGTCAGGCTGGGTCTCCACACCAAAGGACAGTTGCCAAACAGTGGCCTAATGAGACAGTCTACTCCGTATAATGAATGAGTATAGTCATTTATATATACAGTGATATATATGCATGATTGACATCCATATACATAGTGATATTTGCACAGTAATGTATGGACAGTGATATATGAATGCTACATATTTATGCTTTACATATTGATAGTTTAATTCATATTATTAATGTCCATGTACAAGGACAGTATAGCTACATTATGTCTGCCACATGTTTTATGAACTGAACACAAGGACACTGTAAATATGTGTTGTCCTTGAAAGCCGATGCCTCGGGTGACGTTGTCCGTCAGGTGAGCAGCTAGCGGAAACATTTTATTGGGGAATCAGATGTATTCATGTAATTCAAGTGTTGCAGTAGCAGGACCCAGACTCACTTAACTCAGCCTGATCTGCCATACAGTTACTGTAACATGATCTCAACCTGGACCCTGGCAGACAGGGTAGTGTACTTGGAGAGGGTATTCTCTCTCTCTCTCTCTCTCTCTCTCTCTCTCTCTCTCTCTCTCTCTCTCTCTCTCTCTCTCTCTCTCTCTCTCTCTCTCTCTCTCTCTCTCTCTCTCTCTCTCTCTCTCTCTCTCTCTCTCTCTCTCTCTCATTATGAACTGAATATACTGTGTGTTAATTCCCACAATCCTGTCCTCTTATGGACCAGGTTGGGGTTTTCATTGGTAATAACACTGAAACCTGTACGGTAATGTGTATGTGTGTGCCTGCGTGTCACAGGGTTGGGTTATCAGCTCGGTCTGTCTGGGAGGCTTATACAGGATGTAGGGTTATTATATTACACCTTACCAAGAGAGAGAGAGAAGGAGAAAGAAAGAAAGAAAGAGAAAGAAAGAAAGACAGATTGAGAGAGAGCGACAATGAGGGAGAGAAAAAGAGAAGGATGGAAGTGTAGTCTCTCAGTCAGTGTCAAATCACCAGGGATGTATTTGAGAAGAGAGCCTAGGAACTAGATCTTGCTGCAATGTGTCGGCCTTGATGCATAAACCTGCACATAGCAGCCTTTTTCATATAGGCTGTGTTGCACAATGAATGTAGACTTCCGGCTATTGAGTCACTTATCATGTTGTTAGCCCAGTTTGATTCTGCTACTGTAGCTATTAGGATGCTGTTTGAATGTCAGCTCCATAACAGATAATTGACTGTAGTGAGGACGATGGAGTTTCTTAATGGTTCACTCATAGTGGTCCAGAGTTGTCTCCAATAATGGTGTGTCGTATAATGATGTCTGGATGACGCTAGACTCGCCAGGTCTCAATATACGATATACTTCTCTCAGTTCAAAAGTGAACCTCATTAGCTAAATGTTAAGATTTTTTATCTTTGATTTGTGAAACAGTGTAAAAGTGCTTTAATGTCTAATGTCTGCAAACTTCCTCTTACCAAGACATAAAAACACAAGTGACTTTTAGTTCATTGAACTGGATAAATAATTATGACTGTGTTTTCCACGGGTGGAGAATCTTTCTGATCCTAAAGAGAGGGGGGAGACCATCCTTCTGGGACCTCAGGGTTGAGGCAGGAATTCCCTGTTACTATTAAAGTACTCAGAGCAGGAAGAATCATTTAATAGGATCTCTGTGTAAATTTGTCATTTTACTTTGAAAATGTATTACCTTTAATGTGGCATAAACACAACCAGTCATGGTGTTTTCATATGATTGTCAAAAAAATCACTTCAATAGGCACCTGTAAGTGTGGCCACCTGCGCACGTTCATCCAGTCTAAAATAATTCCAGCATCCATACAGTGCACTGTGCACCCGCCATTTAATGAATGGAAAGAGATATCTGTTAAAACAATCTGTAATAAAGTCTAAGGAATGCATGACGTTCAGTGATTGTCATTCATTAGGCCCACACTTGTAAATGGTATTGATGCGTCCACTGCTGTCCGTGCACGTCTCGGTCTCGGCCACTCATCTCTGCCTTTGTGAAATGTCACTTTTATCGTCGAAACCACACTGTATTTTGGAGCGTATTCCACACATGTTCAAGTCCATTTTTCCTACGACTGACGTGCAATAATGATAAGTAATGTTGTAATAGCCTACAGTTTTCTTGACATCTTTGTTTAATTATTGTGATAGGCTCATGTTTTACCGGCACGGTGTACCCTCACTATTTATTTTGCCAGTACTCCGAACCGGACCGTACCGGATTACTTTCACCCCAACTGTTTTTGCTAACCAAGCATGCCTTAGGGTGACTTAGACTTCTTTGCTGAACTGAAAGGCATTGGCCCTGGGTCTCTGAGAACTGTTGAGACCCTGATCAGGTCAGACTAAAGCCTACTTTTACCACACAATGCCTGGGACTGCCTGGCACGGACAACAGCAAGCAACAGCTAGGATGGCACAATGATACTTACTTTCACTGGACTTGTAATGCATACTGCTTTTACGTTGCTCTATTTTACAGCGATGCAATTCAATAGTTGTAGTTGAAATATGGACACCAATGTTTTATTTACGAAGTCATTTTGTCGTGTTGCAAGCAGTGGGGAAACTATTTGAGATGTGCTGCTGTAGTTTCAAACTTAAATGAAACATGTTGAGCTTCGTTGTCTGTGGACATGTTATTTGGACTTGCTGTTTGAAAAATGTACTTTAAAGTTGATCCTTACCACCATACCAATATATCCCCCTTTTATGCTCCCAGAAAACTTTATTCTGAACATTTGCCACAACAAGAAGATCCCTACCTGGGAGAGCGAGATAGGTAGGTAGGTAGATAGATAGATAGATACCATTGTCATTACGGGTGTGTATCTGTGTATTATCACGTACACATCTCAATAATTCATGCTACTTCTCAATATTATATATAATACATCACCTGTTTGTTTAATGTTGAACGGAGATATACACTGAGTGTACAAAACATTAGGAACACCTGCTCTTTCCATGACATAGACTGACCAGGCGAATGCTATGATCCCTTATTGATGTTAAATCGACTTCAATCAGTGTACATGAAGGGGAGGAGACAGGTTAACGAAGGATTTTTAAGCCTTGAGACAATTGAGACATGGGTTGTATATGTGTGCCATTCAGAGGGTGAATGGGCAAGACAAAAGTCCCTCTAAGTCCCTTTAAACGGAGTATGGTAGTAGGTGCCAGGTGCATCGGTTTGATTGTGCCAAGAACTGTAACACTGCTGGCTTTTTCACACTCAACAGTTTCCTGTATGTATCAAGAATAGTCCACCAGTCAAAAGGAGGCTGACATTAATTGTGCAGAGCAACAGACGGGCTTCAGCTAATCAACTGACAGTCCAGTACAACATTGGTGACAACAACATGAGTACATCCATCATGCCGCATGTCGGCATTGCAGGCTGGGGCTGGTGCTGATGGTGTGGGTAGTATGTTTTCATGGTAAAAGTGGAGGAACGTTTGAATGACACAGGATAACATCATTGCCAATCGGGTGCATCCCTTCATGGCAGCAGTGTATTCAACTGCGAATGGATTTCTTCAGCAGGATAATGCCCCATGCTGCAAAGGATAGGATTGTCCAGGAATGGTTCCACGAACATGACAGTGAATTCAGCTTCCTGCGGTGGCCTGCCCAGTCACCAGATGGAACAAGATATTCGGAGTAGAGATCCACTACCAGCCAACTTGACACAACTGTTGGAGGATTGGAGTCAACATGGGCATGGGCATCCATGTGGAACGCTTTCGACACCTTGTAGAGTCCATGCCCCAATGAATTTAGGCTGTTCTGAGGGCAAAGGGGGGAGGTGTTCTTAATGATTTGACCACTCAGTGTAGATGAAATAAGATACTGTGGTTAAAATGTGTTGAAAGTATCACCTCGCATCTGAGAAATATCTACCATCTCTTAAAGTAAGAGCTATATCTACTGTCATGCCTCCCATCCATATCACAAGTGCACCCTGTAGAGCTCTCAATGACATATAAAATATAATAGAATATAAAATTGTTTTTATATCCTACGAATGCGCTGAGGGAGGTTGCAGAGGCTTCCACACGTTGTTTTAAGGCTCATGAATCTGCTAAATGGTCAGCTGTGGAGTGTGATAGGTGGAACCGTGGACATTTACACATGGTCTCGCCTCATAACCCTCTCTATGGGAGGGTTCACCTGCACTGCAGCGAGGATACACGACACGCACGCACACAGCAGCATTAGATCAGTATTGAATTTCCCTTCCACTGCTAGCAACAAATATAATATTTTATCAGCTCACCTTTGAGACATCAAATCTCTCTCTCTCTCTCTCTCTCTCTCTCTCTCTCTCTCTCTCTCTCTCTCTCTCTCTCTCCCATTTCCAAACCAAGGTGCCAGGTATCATTGTTAGATGTTACATGGATAATGTCTCTTGGTGTGAATGAGTAGGGCAGAATATTTGCTGTTTCTCTCTCTCTCTTTCTCTCTTTCATATTGACCACCATGTAGTCGTGTTGACCCCTGCCTGACCCTGAGCTGTTTGAAAATGTAATTGTAATCCATGACAGGATTTAGCAGGGATCTATCACCTCACTGTAATCTGGGCGACAGCTTCCGATATTCACACAGCGTTGAGGTTAAACCCAAGTGTCTGTGTCAACCAGCGCCAAGCGCCAAACCCCAAGAGAGAGACTTTACTTATGATGTTAGTATGGCCAGGAAGGAGGGACAGAGAGAGAGGGAGCGAGAGAGAGAGAGAGAGAGAGAGAGAGAGAGAGAGAGAGAGGCAGGGAGGGAGGGAGGGAGGGAGGGAGGGAGGGAGGGAGGGAGACAAGAGAGGGAGAGAGAGAGAGGCAGGGAGGGAGACAAGAGAGAGAGAGAGAGAGGCAGGGAGGGAGACAAGAGAGAGAGAGAGAGGCAGGGAGGGAGACAAGATAGAGAGAGAGAGAGAGAGGCAGGGAGGGAGGGAGACAAGAGAGAGAGATTGAAAATGAGAGAGCACTGCTTCAATCGAGCCCATGAGCCAGTGCAGAAATCTATCCTCACACACAAGGTCTCATTAATGCAGGAGGGATAGGTTTAACCCCAACCTGGCTACTGAGAGGGGAGGGAAATAAGATGGGGGGGGGGGTGGAAAATAGAGGTTGGTAGGGAGGGAGGAAGGGAGGGGAAAAGAAAGACTGGAAAGTTGTGTGATTTTTTCCCCTCATTCAGACAGAGGGACCTTGGCCAGATTTCTACTAACTGTCCTTTCGAAGGGCTGTCTTACATGACATCACCTGAAACCCTGACTGTGCCATGTGGTGGGGGGGGATTTATTTTTCTCATTAGGATTTCCTCATCTGGGCCATCTGGATTGTTTACTGATAAACTCTAGCAAACACTATAATCCATCTGTGTGTGTGTGTGTGTGTGTGCGCGCGCGTGTGTGTGTGCGCGTGCGTGCGTGCGTGTTCAATACTGGTGTTTGTACAGCAAAGATCACAGAGGAAAGATCATAGAGGATAAGCAAAACACAATTGTTGAATAGAATATAATTAGACACGTTAGACAAATAATCTGGATGACTCATAAAACATGTCATTATGTCAGCAGCGTTATCAGTGTTTTGTGATCAACACCATTACAATATGTACTTTTTAAGGAATCCTTGGACTGGACTGTTTCCTGTTTGTGTTAGTGTGAAAAATAAAGAGAAAGAGAGAGGGAGTGAGTGAGAGCAGGAGAGAGAGAGAGAGAGCAGGAGAGAGAGAGAGAGAGAGAGAGCAACAGGAGGGAGGGAGCAATCTGTGATCTGGGTTACAAGTCAGAAACATCTGTCACACAAAAGGATTTGTTTGATTGGTTGGGCCCATACATCACGCCTGCCTGTCAGTGGCCACTAAATTTATATTCCCCAAGTCACATCCTTTATCAGTGATCATGTAAGGGGGAGGCCTGGGCTGCCAGGGCTGCACAGCCATTTCTTATTCACTTTAACACCACCTTCCCTCGGCCAAAATACCATGAAGCACGGCCCAAAGCATGGGGTTGGGGTTGGTCAGTCCAGCTCTTCAATTATATACAATACCTTCTTCTATTGAACTATAAATAGTCTCGCTCGTACTAATCCTATACTCTTGATCATTATAGAATCATTATATTCTTTGTCTTTTAGATTTATATCATTTTTTTCATCTTTTGATATAATAGATATGTTTGATTATGAGATACAGATAAGCTAATTTTGGTGGGATGTTTGTGGAATAATACTGGTTGGGTTTTACACAATAGCATGTGTTATTTTGTCAAGTGAATGTTTGCGTTGCCAGCTGAAATAGAGACAAACAGTTTTAACCTGATTGGTATAGACATAACAAATAAAGCGTTTCAAATAGTAGAAACCAGCTCTTCCATCTCTCCCTAGTGTGTGTTAGGCAAATTGCTCTATCTGTTATGTGTCTCCTTGGGAAAGCCTTGGTTTGCCAACCATGAGAAAACCACTTCCCGACCATGACCCAACCAACCACATTTGTCTAGAGAACAACAAGAGAACGAAAGAAAAGAAAGGCTGGAATTACTGTGATTCATTACGGGGCTGTTTTTGTCTCAGTCAGGAGGTGAAATTAGGCAGGACGTTGTAAATAGACACAGCAACAATTAGAGCTGCCCTGTGAAGATAGTACTGAACCCCCCCCCCCCCCCCCCCCCCCCCCCCCCCCCCCCCAACACACACACCAATACCCCCCCAGCACACACACACACACACACACACACACCTACACGTTCCTATCTCTCTTCATCACCGACACCGGGGATTAGATTAACCTAGTGTGTTTTGGGGGGTCGCTGATACCATTAGCACCAATTTAGCGTGACCTCTCCGCTCCACTACCTCCATCCAGCAGATAGCAGCTCCAGTCAGTCATCACTGTAATCTATGGCTGCTGTCTTGTCCCTCGTCTGCTGCTGATAGTTGATCAGATTAGGATTAATAGAAACATCTTCGGTAATTACGTATGGATAGGGTGGAGCTGTGTAGCAGCGAAGCTCGCTAGCTGCAATGTCAATTATTATAATGTTTCGCCAAACCATTTATCGGCTAATAGAGCTGTCAGTGCCATAAAATAAAACAGAAGTCTCACCATTGATTTCCACTGGGCTGCGGTGCTCAGCGCTTTATCTCCTATCTGAAGGAAGGAGTGGTCCCGTACAGCGTGACCGGAGAGCGAGGGTATTGATTTTCATAAGGCTGTATTTTGTGAGTATGGAGGAGACAGTAATGAAAGGTTTTAACCTGTGTGTTTGGAGATCTCCACGGCTAGCCAAGGTTGCCAGGTGCTACGCTGCAGATTTCCAGCCTCTGGTGAAAGAAATTGATGAGGATACATCTTTGTCTGATGAGACTAAATGTGTATGGAGGTCTGTGTGTATGTGTGTGTGTGTCCATGTGTGTGTGTCCCGCCAAAGTAACACATATTTTCATGAGATTTAGGTTTCAACCGAGTAAATATTACAAAACTCAGAAACATGCTTCCTGTAGATCGAGTACATAATGCCACGTTGTTTTTTTATCTACCTTGACTATGGAAACCTGAGTGTTCCACTTCTTTTGAATAATCCAGTCCAATGTGCCCAGGGGCATCCAGAGGATGGTATCCCACAATTCCTTTATAGTTCTTTTCTAATCCCCAAAGTCCCAGTAACCTACAGCTAACGAGCCCTCTGTAGACACAGTACAGGGTAGCAGATGGCAGGTAATGGCAGCCCTAACCTCCTGACTGTGTCGCCCATTGAAACCCAAGTGGAAATTTCCGCTGCCAGCCCTCCTCTCACAGCCTACTGCTCACTCCCTGGTTCCCTTTGTCCAGCGCTCAGAGGACTGTGGGGGATTGGCTAGACAGGATATTAATGTGACTCTGGGCCAGTTAGAAGGCTAAATGCCCGGCACAGACATGTTTTATCCTCACCTTGCCTTGGAGGACAAGAAAAAACGGCAAAGCTTATTAGCAGGAACATATATATTTTTTTCTCTCTCTCTCTCTCTCTCTCTCTCTCTCTCTCTCTCTCTCTCTCTCTCTCTCTCTCTCTCTCTCTCTCTCTCTCTCTCTCTCTCTCTCTCTCTCTCTCTCTCTCTCTCTCTCTCTCTCTCTCTCTCTCTCTCTCTCTCTCTCTCTCTCTCTCTCTTTCCTTTTTCTTGTATCTCTCTCTCTTTCTCACTCTCTCCTTTTGTCTTCCTGCCTTCTTTTCCTGTCCTACATCACCTGGACAGAGAGCGCTCCTCCCCTCTTATATCGCCCTGGCCACAGAACCACACAGACACTGACATCTCCTACCTAATCAAGTGGTGGATTATCTTGTTCTGATAAATTGGAGGAGCGTCTCTGTTGAAAGGTCCTTCCTGAAGTACCCCCCTCCCCTTAGTCCAACGGCAGACTGCAGGCTGTAGCCCCGGGGAAAGAAGAACATGGCGGTGTAACGATTTGTGGCAAACCGTACCAATGTTTTGAGGAGGTTGTTTTCTAGAGGAAAGGGTCTTGATGAATCTGAGGCGTTGCCTGCTCACCTGCCTGCCTGCCTCTTTTAAAAAGAGCAAGAGAGGGAAAGAGAGAGGGAGAGAGAGATCCTTTAAGTTATGCTCTCTGCCTTCCTTTGCTCTCCCTCTCTCTGGCTTGATACCCTTGACTTTGAACTGGAGGTTGGATGATATATTTTTCATCCTTCAATGACAGAATTGACAAAAGGCACACCTCTTGAGTTTCCCAGCCATTAAATTCAGATTGAGCCAGGCTTTATGCAAAAAAAATTATTGTGGAAAGATGGCGGGCTATTCTCCTCTTGTTAGATTGACCTTCATGTTATACCTGCTACTTACGAGGAAATTAGGCACAAGGTATTCCTTGCGATTCTCTCTCCACCCCTCTGGACTTCTATATCTACTGGTGTTTATAATGTTGTGGGTGATAGTGCTTAGCCATAAATGATACAGGGAAGATGATATGAGATACAAATGCAAGACCCTGTCATATTTTTTTAATAATATTTAACCAGGCAAGTCAGTTAAGAACAATGTCTTATTTACAATGACGGCCTACCCCGGCCAAACCCTAACCCAGACGACACTGGGCCAATTGTGTGCCGCCCTATGGGACTCCCAATCACGGCCGGTTGTGATACAGCCTGGAATTGAACCAGGGTCCATAATGACACCTCTAGCACTGAGATGCAGTGCCTTAGACCGCTGTACCACGCGGGAGCTCCTTTGGTTCTTGCAGTCTGGCTATGAGAAGAGGGGTGTTGTAAGTCCGTGGTGGAGGGGTGACTTCTTCGAAACGTCCCCATAAAACATGAATGTGTCTCCGGGTGTTTTCTAATAGGCTAGCCCCTCATTTAGATTCATTTAGTACCACAGCTGGAGCCCTGGACCCAACATCACATCAATACTATTCAAATTATGCAGAGTCATGGTCGTACTAGGGCTCTGTGCTGTATACTGCATGGATGTCTATTTCTTTAACCTACACTTGGCTACACATAGAACTCAAGGCTCATAAAAATAATCTTTGGGTACCTGTGTTATTGTTTACCATTTCAATTCCTTAATGTCGTTCTTTCTCTGTCTTTATTTTTCCCTCTCTTTTAGGAGAACCCGTACATGTGTAACAATGAATGTGATGCCGAAAACGAGGACCTGGCCCACCCACCGGAGCTCATGTTCGATTTCGAGGGCCGCAACCCCACAACCTTCTGGCAGTCCAGTTCCTGGAAGAAGTACCCCAAAGCCCTCCTGGTCAATATCACACTGTCGTGGAGCAAAACCATCGAGCTGACCGACGACATCGTGGTCACCTTTGAGTCAGGCCGCCCGGAACAGATGGTTCTGGAGAAATCTCTGGACTACGGTAAGACCTGGCAACCCTACCAGTTCTACGCCACAGACTGTCTGGACGCTTTCACCATGGATGCCAAGACTGTCCAGGACCTGACCCAGCACACTCTCCTAGACATCATCTGCACTGAGGAATACTCCAGGGGCTACGTGTGGAAGTATGACAAGACGGTGCGCTTCGAGATCAAGGACCGCTTTGCACTGTTCGCCGGACCACGGCTCCACAACATGGCGTCCCTCTACGGTCAGTTAGACACCACCAAGAACCTGAGAGACTTCTTCACCATTACAGACCTGAGGGTCCGGCTCCTCCGACCAGCCACAGGGGCCACCATGGTAGACGAGAACAACCTGTCCAGATACTTCTACGCCATCTCTGACATCAAGGTCCAGGGAAGGTAAGCTCTCACAATACATTTTTACTACTTTGTTTTCCGTCGCAGCAGAGGTTGACTGGGTTCACATGTTATTTACTATGTTATGTGTCTTGGTATGTGGCTACAGTGCATATTAGGATCAAGTCACTATTGCCAAATTATATTTCCTGCACTTGAATGAGTGCATATTAATGCATGTGTGATTCTGGACAGAAGGATGGATACAGCAGGGTTCAATTAGATAGAAATGAAGGTAATTGAGGTAGATATGTACTGTACATATAGGTAGGGGTAAAGTGACTAGGCAACAGGATATGTAATAGACAGTAACAGCAGCGTATGTGATGAGTCAAAAGAGTTAGTGTAAAACGGGTCGATGCAGATAGACCGGGTAGCTATTGTTTAACTATTTAACTATTTAACTATTTAGCAGTCTTATGGCTTGGTGGTAGAAGCTGTTTAGGGTCCTGTTGGTTCCAGATTTGATGCATCGCTACCACTTGCCGTACGATAGCAGAGAGAACAGTCTATGACTTGGGTGGCTGGAGTCTTTGAATATATTTTGGGCCTTCCTCTGACACCGCCTGGTATAGAGGTCCTGGATGGAATGTTGCTCGGCCGCAGTGATGTACTGGGCCGTGCACACAACTCTCTGTAGCGCCTTGCAGTTGAATGCCAAGCAGTTGCCATACCAAGCGGTGATGCAGCCAGTCAAGATGCTCTCAATGGTGCAGCTGTAGAACTTTTTGAGGATCTGAGGGCCCATTCATCTTATCAGCCTCCTGAGGGGGAAGAGGCATTGTCATGCTCTCTTCATGTGTTGGTGTGTGTGGACCATGATAATTCCTCTCAACCCTCTCCACTACAGACCCGTCGATGTGGATGGGGGCATGCTCCGCCCTCCATTTCCTGTAGTCCACGATCAGCTCCTTCGTCTTGCTGACATTGAGGGAGAGGTTGTTATCCGCGCACCACACTAACAGGTCTCTGACCACCTCCTTGTAGGCTGTCTCATCGTTGTCGGTGATCAGGCCTATCACATTTAATGATGGTGTTGGAGTCGTGCGCAGGTACACAGTCTTGGGGGAAGAGGGAGTACAGGAGGTGACTAAGCACGCAACCCCGAGGGGCCCTGTGTTGAGGGTCAGCGTGGCGGATGTGTTGTTGCCTACCCTCACCACCCGGGGGAGGCCCGTCAGGAAGTCCAGGATCCAGTTGCAGAGGGAGGTGTTGATTTTTTATTACGTTTTTTTAATTTGGTATTTATTATGAGAGACAATACAGACAAACAAGTAGAGGGCAAAACACACACTGATCCCCTAACACATCAAACCCACCACAACCCCCCATGCTCCAACAGAGCTCCACCCCAATACCAGACGTAAAGGGGCATGACATAGAACTGGAGCAATATAATCAAATAACGAAAAACAAAGATATAATCAAACAGAAAGGAGAGAAGAGTAAAGATAGGGATACAAATTCTAATTTAGGTTATTTGATGGCGTTGTGAAATTAGCTAGGTCCATGTCTCCTAAAAAGAAAGGGTGCCAGATATTATGACATGTATTTGCAGATCCAATAATGAAACAGCACATTTTCTCTAGCTTGAGATGTTGCATGACTTACTTCTTTAACCTGGCAAGTCAGTTAAGAACTAATTCTTATTTACAATGACGGCCTAGGAACAGTGGGTTAACTGCCTTGTTCAGGAGCAGAACAACAGTTTTTTTTAACTTCTTGAGCCATTTCGACTTTGTAAAAATGAGTTCCCAAATTAAACTGCCTCGTACTCAATTCTTGCTCGTACAATATGCATATTATTATTACTATTGGATAGAAAACACTCTCTAGTTTCTAAAACCGTTTGAATTATTTCTCTGAGTGAAACAGAACTCATTCTGCAGCACATTTCCTGTCAGGGAGTGAGATTTCAGAAATCGAGGTCCCTGTTCTGAGGTCAGTTTATAAGTCCCCATGTAAGCCATCGGGCTACATGCACTGCATACGTCTTCCTCTAGATGTCAGTAAGCGGGGAGAATTTGAATGGAGTGGATTGCGCAATCTGGGACCCTATATAAGACCGTGGAACGGAAGTACCGTCCTTTTCAACGGTGCGCCTGGCGCAAGAAGACATCACAATGGCGTCCTGCAAACGCTTTCGTTTTAGTAGTTCTATATCTCCGGTCATGTTTTTATTCGTTATAGGTGTTAAAGACATCATAAGGTAGTTAATTTAAACCGACTTATAGCAGTTTATAGCAGTTTATTGCGATTTTCTGGGATTTCTTTGTCATGCGCTTTCACGAGTTGGACACGTCTCCAGTGGGTGGCTATCGTTAGCTGCTATTTCGACAGGAGAAGAGGACATCTTTCAACCCAAAGACGATTGTTCTGGAGAAAGGACACCTTGCCCAAGATTCTGATGGAAGCTCAGCTAATAGTAAGCAGTCTTTATGCTGTTAATTCGTACTTATGTTGACAAATGTCAAATAATAATTCCGCCATGAATTTCGGTGCGTCTCGCTTTAGCGCACGCTGTATGCTTGAAGTAACGTTAATTTTAAAAATGTAACCCAGCGATTGCATTAAGAACTAATTTGTCTTTCAATTGCTGTCCAACCTGTATTTTTTTAGTCAAGTTTATGAATAGTTTTCGATTAGAATAGGTGCCTCTCCAAGATGGCGCCGGACAGATTGCTTGAGGTTTTGGACACTATTCTCATTGTATAAGCACGATTTGTGCCGCTAAATATGCACATTTTCGAACAAACTCTATATGCATTGTGTAATATGATGTTATAGGACTGTCATCTGAAGAATTCTGAGAAGGTTAGTGAAAAAATTAATATATTTTGGTGGTTTATACGTTATCGCTATTTTTGCCTTGAATCAATGCTGTTGTGATGTTTGCTATTGTGGTAAGCTAATATAACGCTATATTGTGTTTTCGATGTAAAACACTTAGAAAATCTGAAATATTGGCTGGATTCACAAGATCTGTGTCTTTCATCTGCTGTACGCTGTGTATTTTTAAGAAATGTTTTATGATGAGTAATTAGGTAATACACGATGGTCTCTGTAGTTATTCTAGTCGCTTTGGTGAGAGTTGTGATGGTGGCTGCAATGGTAAACTATGATTTATACCTGAAATATGCACATTTTTCTAACAAAACATATGCTATACAATAAATATGTTATCAGACTGTCATCTGATGAAGTTGTTTCTTGGTTAGTGGCTATTTATATCTTTATTTGGTCGAATTTGTGATAGCTACTGATGGAGTAAAAAAATGGTGGAGTAAAAAAGTGGTGTCTTTTGCTAACGTGGTTAGCTAATAGATTTACATATTGTGTCTTCCCTGTAAAACATTTTAAAAATCAGAAATGATGGCTGGATTCACAAGATGTGTATCTTTCATTTGGTGTCTTGGACTTGTGATTTCATGAACATTTTATTATATGATATCCCTGTGGCTTTAGGCTAGGCTATGCTAGTCAGCTTTTTTGATGGGGGGATCCCGGATCCGGGTTTGGGAGGTGTTAGAGGTTAACTTGTCAGCTCAGGGACTCGATCTAGCAACCTTTTGGTTACTGGCGCAACGCTCTAACCACTTGGCTACCTGCCCCCCCTTTATACAATGGCTAAAAGTAGGAGGGAACCCATCCTTCAACTTCAGAAATAGAAGACGTGTAGCTAGAAGAGTAGTACATTCCGGCATGTTGCCCATAGAACTGTTTAGAGGGGCCTCCTGTGGTGCCACTCCATAGAACTGTTTAGAGGGGCCTCCTGTGGAGCCACTCTGAACAATGACACAAAGCAGAATGTTCTAGAGGCCTTTACTGTACCATAGAAAACGTCCAAAAAATTGACATCCAGGTAAAATGTCACAGAAGCTGACGTTTTTCTCAATACATTGCAGTAAATTGGAAAAGATGAGTGTCACAGGCTGGACGTTTTTCTCAATACATTGCAGTCAATGGAAAAAGATGAGTGTCACAGGGTCGATGTTGATCTCAGTACATTGGGTTCAATGGGAAAACATGAGTGTCAAAGGTTTGACTTTTATGGCAATACATAGTAGTCAATGGGAAAAGATAAGCATCAACCAATTCACTGACTGTCTCTGTCTTTCTCACGCTCTACCTCCTCTTTATCCCCCCTAATTCTCTCCTTTCTACCTCCCCTTCTTTCATCCCCTCCACCCTCTTCCCCTCTCTCTCCTCTCTCTCCCTCCTCTTCCCTCAATTCTCTCTCCCTCCTTCTTTCCCTCCCTCCACTTCCTCTTATCTCTCTCTCCCCCTCCCTCCTCTCTCTCCCCATCCCTTCTTCACTGTCTCCCTCCCTCTCTGTCTCCCCTTCCCTTACTCCCCCCTTCTCTCTCTCCCTCCTTCCCCTCTATTCTCTCTCCCTCCTTGTTTCCCTGCCTCCCACTTCTCTCATTTCTCGCTCTCTCTCCTCTCTCCCACCTATCTGTCAGTCGACTCTCTCTCTCCCCTCCCTCCTCCCTCTCACCCTCCCATCCTTCACCCTCTCCCTCTCACTCTCCTCTCTCTCCCTTTCCCTCACTCCTTCTTTCCGTCCCTCCCCTTCCTCTCCATCCTCTCTCCCCATCCCTCCTTCACCCTCTCCCTCCCCCCTCACTCTTCACTTTTTTCCCTCTCCTCCCCCTCTATTCTCTCTCCTTCCTTCTTTCCCTGCGTTCTCCACCTCATCTCTCTCTCCCTCCTCTCCCCCACAGACAGGCCAACAGACAGACAGACAGGCAGATTTGATTTGATTTATTAGAATCCCCATTAGCCGACACCAACGGCGACAGCTGGTCTTACTGGGGTCCGACACATAACGAAAAAGACATTACAGACAAAAGGAAATTTACATACATTTAAAAACATTGACATGTAGTGTGTGTGTCCATCTAGCAGTCACACATACAGTACCAGTCAAACGTTTGGACACAACTACTCATTCAGGTTTTTCTTTATTTTTACTATTTTCTACACTGTAGAATAATAGTGAAGACATCAAAACTATGAAATAACACACATGGCATCATGTAGTAAGTGTCAAACAAATCAAAATATATTTTATATTTGAGAATGCCAATAGTGTGCAAAGCTGTCATCAAGGAAAAGGGTGGCTACTTTGAAGAATCTAAAATATACAATATATTTTTATTTGTTAAACACTCTTTTGGTTACTACATGATTCCATATGACTATGCAAACAATTTGGAATTTCCAGCACATTAATGTTTGTAATAAAACAAGAAGTGCCGCAGCGGAATGACTTTACAAAACACATACAGTAAGATCTCTAAGCATTACAAGGATATGACTCTGAATATATACAGGCACACCTGTCTGTCTCTTCTATAGATGATATATCCTTCCTTGTATTGTTACTGCTGTATCATCAAATGAATTGTGCCTTCGGAAAGTATTCAGACCCCTTGACTTTTTCCACAGTTTGTTTTACGTTACAGCCTATTTCTAAAATGGATTACATTTTTATAAATCCTCAGCAATCTACACACAATACCCCATAATGACAAAGCGAAAACAGGTTTTTCGAAAATTTTGAACTTTTATTCAAAATAAAAAACAGAAATACCTTATTTACATACAGTTGAAGTCGGAGGTTTACATACACTTAGGTTGGGGTCATTAAAACTAATTTTTCAACCAGTCCACAAATTTCTTGTTAACAAACTATAGTTTTGGCAAGTCGGTTAGGACATTTTTCCAACAATTGTTGACAGACAGATTATTTCACTTATAATTCACTGTGTCACAATTCCAGTGGATCAGAAGTTTACATACACTAAGTTGACTGTGCCTTTAAACAGCTTGGAAAATTCCAGAAAATTATGTCATGGCTTTAGAAGCTTCTGATAGGCTAATTGACATCATTTGAGTCAATTGGAGGTGTACCTGTGGGTGTATTTCAAGGCCTACCTTCAAACTCAGTGCCCCTTTGCTTGGAAAATAAAAAGAAATCAGCCAAGACCTCAGAAAAAAAATTCCACAAGTCTACAAGCAATTTCCAAACGCCTGAAGGTACCACGTTCATCTGTACGAACAATAGTACGCAAGTATAAACACCATGGGACCACGCAGCCGTCATACCGCTCAGGAAGGAGACGCATTCTGTCTCCTAGAGATGAACGTACTTTGGTGCGAAAAGTGCAAATCAATCCCAGAACAACAGCAAAGGGCCTTGTGAAGATGCTGGAGTAAACGTGTACAAAAGTATCTGTATCCACAGTAAAACGAGTCCTATATCTACATACCTGAAAGATCGCTCAGCAAGGAAGAAGCCACTGCTCCAAACCGCCATAAAAAAGCCAGACTAAGGTTTGCAACTGCACATGGGGACAAAGATCGTACTTTTTGGAGAAATGTCCTCTGGTCTGATGAAACAAAAATAGAACTGTTTGGCCAACATGACCATCATTATGTTTGGAGGAAAAAGGGAGAGGCTTGTAAGCCGAAGAACACCATCCCAAGCCTGAAGCACGGGGGTGGCAGCATCATGTAGTGGGGGGTGCTTTGCTGCAGGAGGGACTGGTGCACTTCACAAAATAGATGGCATCTTGAGGAAAGAAAATGATGTGGATATATTGAAGCAACATCTCAAGACATCAGTCAGGAAGTTGTAGTTGGAGACAGCCGATTTTTTTTAAATGGAATATCTTCATAGGCGTACAGAGGCCCATTATCAGCAATTATCACTTCTGTGTTCCAATGGCACGTTGTGTTAGCTAATCCAAGTTTATAATTTTAAAAGGCAAATTTATTGTTAGAAAACCCTTTTGCAGTTATATTAGCACAGCTGAAAACAGTTGTGCTGGTTAAAGAAGCAATAAAACTGGCCTTCTTTAGATTAGTTAAATATATGGAGCATCAGCATTTGTGGGTTTGATTATAGGCTCAAAATGGCTCATCAGTCTATTCTTGTTCTGAGAAATGAAGGCTGTTCCATCCGAGAAATTACCAAGAAACTGAAGATCTTGTACACCGCTTTGTACTACTCCCTTAACAGAACAGCGCGTACATTAGTGTCTAGTTTGAGAAACAGATGCCTCACAAGTCCTCAACTGGCAGCTTCATTAAATAGTACCCGCAAAACACCAGTCTCAACATCAACAGTGAAGAGGCGACTCCGGGATGCTAGAAGGCCAGCATCCCGGAGTCGCCTCTTCACCGTTGACTTTGAGACTGGTGATGTTGAGACAGGAACTTGACCAGTATTGGCCTGGGCCTGTAACTTGGGCCGGTGGTGGATTTTCCAGGCTTGTGGGTGCGCTCCACCTCAATATTCCTGTGGTCCATCTTCAGTTTCTCCAAGATATTTTTTTATTTTAATTTTAATTTCACCTTTATTTAACCAGGTAGGCCAGTTGAGAACAAGTTCTCATTTACAACTGCGACCTGGCCAAGATAAAGCAAAGCAGTGCGACAAAAACAACAACACAGAGTTACACATAAACAAACGTACAGTCAATAACACAATAGAAAAATCTATGTACAGTGTGTGCAAATGTAGAAGAGTAGGGAGGTAAGGCAATACATAGACCATAGAGGCGAAATAATTACAATTTAGCATTAAAACTGGAGTGATAGGTGTGCAGATGATGGTGTGCAAGTAGAGATACTGGGGTGCAAAAGAGCCAGAGAATGAATAACAATATTGGTATGAGGTAGTTGGGTGTGCTATTTACAGATTGGCTGTGTACAGGTACAGTGATTGGTAAGCTTCTCTGACAGCTGATGCTTAAAGTTAGAGAGGGAGATTTAAGACTCTAGCGTCAGTGATATTTGCAATTCGTTCCAGTTATTGGCAGCAAAGAACTGGAACTAAAGGCGGCCAAAGGAAGTGTTGTCTTTGGGGATGACCAGTGAACTATACCTGCTGGAGCGCGTGCTACAGGTGGGTGTTGCTATGGTGACCAGTGAGCTGAGATAAAGCAGGGCTTTACCTAGCAAAGACTTATAGATGATCTGGAGCCAGTGGGTTTGGCGACGAATATGTAGTGAGGGCCAGCCAACAAGAGCATACAGGTCGCAGTGGTGGGTAGTATATGGGGCTTTGGTGACAAAACGGATGGCACTGTGATAGACTACATCCAGTTTGCTGAGTAGAGTGTTGGAGGCTATTTTGTAAATGACATCGCCGAGGTCAAGGATCGGTAGGATAGTCAGTTTTACGAGGGTATGTTTGGCAGCATGAGTGAAGCAGGCTTTGTTGCGAAATAGGAAGCCGATTCTAGATTTAATTTTGGATTGTAGATGCGTAATGTGAGTCTGGAAGGAGAGTTTACAGTCTAACCAGACACCTAAGTATTTGTAGTTGTCCACATATCCTAAGTCAGAACCGTCCAGAGTAGTGATGCTACTCGGGCGGGCGGGTAAGGGAAGCGATCGGTTGAAGAGCATGCATTTAGTTTTACTAGCAGTTGGAGGCCACGGAAGGAGTGTTGTATGGCATTGAAGCTCGTTTGGAGGTGTGTTAACACAGTGTCCAAAGAAGGGCCAGGTGTATACAGAATGGTGTCGTCTGTGTAGAGGTGGATCAGAGAATCACCAGCAGCAAGAGCAACATCATTGATATATACAGAGAAAAGAGTCGGCCCGAGAATTGAACCCTGTGGCACCCCCATAGTGACTGCCAGAGATCCGGACAACAGGCCCTCCGATTTGACACACTGAACTCTATCTGAGAAGTTGTTGGTCACCAGGCGAGGCAGTCATTTGAGAAACCAAGGCTATTGAGTCTGCCGATAAGAATGCGGTGATTGAAAGCCTTGGCCAGGTCGATGAAGACGGCTGCACAGTACTTTATCGATGGTGGTTATGATATCATTTAGGACCTTGAGCGTGGCTGAGGTGCACCCATGACCAGCTCGGAAACCAGATTGTATAGTGGAGAAGATACGGTGGGATTCGAAATGGTCGGTGATCTGTTTGTTAACTTGGCTTTCGAAGATTTTAGAAAGGCAGTGCAGGATGGATATAGGGCTATAACATTTTGGGTCTAGAGTGTCTCCCCCTTTGAACAGGGGGATGACCGCGGCAGCTTTCCAATCTTTAGGGATCTCAGATGATACGGAAGAGAGGTTGAACAGGCTAGTAATAGGGGTTGCAACAATTTCGGCTGATAATTTTAGAAAGAGCGGGTCCAGATTGTCTAGCCCAGCTGATTTGTAGGGATCCAGATTTTGCAGCTCTTTCAAAACATCAGCTGTCTGGATTTGGGTGAAGGAGATGCGGGGGGGGGGGGGGGGGGGGGGGGGGGAGCTTGGTCAAGTTGCTGCAGGGGGTGCTGAGCTGTTGGCCGGGGTAGGGGTAGCCAGGTGGAAAGCATGGCCAGCCGTAGAAAAATGCTTATTGAAATGATCGATTATCATAGATTTATTCCTAGCCTCAGTGCAGTGGGCAGCTGGGAGGAGGTGCTCTTATTCTCCATGGACTTAAAATTAGTGCTACAGGATGCAAATTTCTGTTTGAAAAACCTAGCCTTAGCTTTCCTAACTGACTGAGTACATTGGTTCCTGACTTCCCTGAAAAGTTGCATATCGCGGGGGCTATTCGATGCTAATGCAGAACGCCACAGGATGTTTTTGTGCTGGTCAAGGGCAGTCAAGTCTGGGGTGAACCAAGGGCTATATCTGTTCTTAGTTCTACATTTTTTGAATGGGGCATGCTTATTTAAGATGTCGAGGAAAGCACTTTTAAAGAGCAACCAGGCATCCTCTACTGATGGGATGAGGTCGATATCCTTCCAGGATACCCGGGCCAGGTCTATTAGAAAGGCCTGCTTGCTGAAGTGTTTTAGGGAGCATTTGACAGTGATGAAGGGTGGTCGTTTGACCACGGACCCATCACGCATGCAGGCAATGAGGCAGTGATCTCTGAGATCCTGGTTGAAGACAGCAGAGGTGTATTTCGAGGGCAAGTTGGTCAGGAGGATATCTAAGAGGGTGCCCATGGTTACGGATTTAGGGTTGTACCTGGTAGGTTCCTTAATAATTTGTGTGAGATCGAGGGCATCTAGCTTAGATTGTAGGACGACCGGGGTGTTAAGCATATCCCAGTTTAGGTCACCTAACAGTACGAACTCTGAAGATAGATGGGGGGGCAATCAATTCCCATATGGTGTCCAGGGCACAGCTGGGGGCTGAAGCAGCAACGGTGAGAGACTTGTTTCTGGAAAGGTGGATTTTTAAAAGTTGAAGCTTGAATTATTTGGGCACAGATCTGGATAGTATGACAGAACTCTGCAGGCTATCTCTGCAGTATATTGCAACTCCAAACCCTTTGGCAGTTCTACCTTGTCGGAAGACTTTATAGTTAGGGATGGAAATTCCAGGACTTTTAGTGGCCTTCCTAAGCCATGATTCAGACACAGCTAGGGCATCAGGGTTGGCAGAGTGTGCTAAAGCAGTGAATAAAACAAACTTAGGGAGAAGGCTTCTAATGTTAACATGCATGAAACCAAGGCTTTTATGGTTACAGAAGTCAACAAATGAGAGCGCCTGGGGAATGGGAGTGGTGCTGGGGGCTGCAGGGATTAACCCAGAGGAGGAGTAGGATAAGGGTACGGCTAAAGGCTATAAGAACCGGTCGTCTAGTGAGTTCGGAACAGAGAGTAAAAGGAGCAGATTTCTGGGCGCGGAAGAATAGATTCAAGGCATAATGTACAGACAAGGGTATGGTAGGATGTGAGTACAGTGGAGGTAAACCTAGGCATTGAGTGATGATGAGAGAGGTTTTGTCTCTAGAGGCACCAGTTAAGCCAGGTGAGATCACCGCATGTGTGGGGGGTGGAACGAAAGGGCTATCTAAGGCTTATTGGGCAGGGCTAGTGGCTCTACAGTGAAATAAGACGATAATCACTAACCAAAACAGCAATAGACAAGGCATATTGACATTAGGGAGAGGCTTGTGAAGCCGAGTGATCGTAGGGTCCAATGAGTAGCACTAGATGAGTCAGGGAGCCAATTCCGTAGTCGCTGCTACGCTAGGCGAGCTGGAGACACGGCGATTCAGACAGCTAGCGGGCCGGGGATAGCAGATGGGCATCTGGCGACATCGCAACAGAAGAGCCTGCTGAGACCCCCCTCGGACGGTTACGTCGGCAGACCAGTCATGATGGATCGGCGTGGCACCGTGTCAACCAGTAAAGGGTCCAGGCCAATTGGCAAAAGAGGTATTGTAGCCCAAGAATTGACTGGTGGACCTCTTTGGCTAGCCGGGAGATAGGCCTAGCTCAAGGCTAGCTCCAGGCTAACTGGTGCTTGCTTCAGGACAGAGACGTTAACCAGGAGTAGCCACTCGGAGAGCAGCTATCTAGCTGCAATGATCCGGTGTAAAGGTTCAGAGCTTGCGGTAGGATTATTCTTTCTTTTTTTTAACTAGGCAAGTCAGTTAAGAACAAATTCTTATTTTCAATGACGGCCTAGGAACAGTGGGTTAACTGCCTTGTTCAGGGGCAGAACGACAGATTTTTACCTTGTCAGCTCGGGGATTCGATCTTGCAACCTTTCGGTTACTAGTTCAATGCTCTAACCACTAGGCTACCTGCCGCACCGAATCCGGAGATGTGGTAGAGAAAAAGCAGTCCGATATGCTCTGGGCTGATATCGCGCTGTGCAGACTGGCAGGAATTGACAGGGTTGAGGCTGGCCGATGTCTGAGTTAACGGTGAGGACCGCTAGCAGTGGCTAACTGACTACTAGCTAGTAGCTAGTTAGCTGGCTAGCTTCTGAAGGGGGTTCCTGTTCTAAAGTATAAAAATAGCAGATCCGTACCACATTGGGTGAGGCCGGTTGCAGGAGAGTATATTCAGTCCGTAGATGGAAAGTAAGATTAAAATATATACTAAATATATACGAAGACAATTATATATACATGGGACAAGACAAAGACACTGCTACGCCGTGATTGATAACAACATTTGGAAAGATTAAACCTTTTTATCACTTACAAACTGCCCATATGACCCCCAATTAAGCCATTTCCTGTAATCGCAGGAAATTCAATGTACTGGTCGTACATTGTATATATGACCTACTGGTCGTACATCGTACAGCTCAATTGCAGTCATGGTTATGTGAGGGCATCGTTAAGTTTTCACTGTGAATGTTAATTTCACATGGTCAGATGTAGGCTTGCGTTCATCAGGAGCGTCTGTTTATGTCACTCAAATGCACATTAACTTCAGTTCAGGCTTCAAATGAGGCCATGTAGTGGGGGGAGGGGTACATTCATTAATTGTGACCGACCGCTTTGATTCAGTCTTGTGTAGCAACATTTGAAATGTTTTTTTTACATTGGATAATAGCAGAGACACAGAGCTACAAAATGGTATATCATACACTGTATTTGTCTCTAAGATACGAATAATAAGATCATACATGTAATGTTAGCTAGGGAGCCAGCCAGCTAACGTTAGCTAGGTATCTAATTGTACACTTTAACTTGAAATGAAAACAACTTTCTGTCTAAATTAGAAACGTGTAATATCTGAAAATGTAGCTAGCTAGACTATCTTACCCGTATACATCATGGTTGGACGCTTCTCCCTGTCACGGATGCCATGGTTGCCCTTAGTTTGAAGATGTAATCCGGAGACAGGTGTTTTCTCCATCTCCTTAGCCATCATACTCTAATTCCACTGATTTCAAAACACTGTCCTCCAGAAAGTGGAGAGCAACACTTATGCAGTTCTACTAAGCAATGTATTTTTTTTAAAGCCGCATTTGACAGGATTACTTACAAATAGACAGAAGCGTGCTATATACCATTCCGAACACATCTCTCGACATGTCAGGCCCATTCATTCTCTCAGTCAATCATGGCTAGCGGGAAGGTTGCTGACTTTTTCTGTGGCTTAACCGACTATGCTCGTAATTTAACCATTTTATTCGTATTTACAGATGGCATACAGTTTGTATGCACATGAAAGGCACATGAAAGTTCACATATTCCAGAAGGCATTTCTGCCAAAAAAAACGCATTTTGATAAAAAAGAATAAGATGACTTTCAAATGGCTCTCGTGTGAAGTAGTGACCCGCGACATAGGCCTAGTTTTCTGAAACGTGTCCCAATTGTTAATTGGATTAATGGGTTATGTCTAGGCCCTAACCCTAATCCTAGCTTCATATCAACTTCCGGCTCAACCTTAACCCTAACCCTAGCTTCATGTCCAGAACCCGGTGTAACTCTAAACCTAGCCATAACCCTAACCCTAGCCCTCATCTTGGCTCAGCTCTTGGAGTTAGGGTGGGGCCGGGATGTGGACAAGAAGTTAGTGTTATGGTTATGGCTAGGGTTAGGTTTAAACCAAGATGTGAACATGAAGCTATGGTTAGGGTTAGGTTTAGGGTTCAATTTAAAGTTTGTCTGTCTACCTGCCTGCCTGTCTGTCTGTCTGTCTGTCTGTCTGTCTGTCTGTCTGTCTGTCTGTCTGTCTCTCTGTCTGTTGGTCTGTGAGTGAATATGTCTGTCTGTCTGTCTGAGTCTTTCAACAATTTATCCATTGCAGCTCTATCACCAACTTTTGCCTTGAATGCAAGGTGTTAATTTATGCGCCAAATACCCTTGATGCGTATCTATGTGTCAATATCCTGTCTGTGTGGGTGGGAAAGTGGGCTCCCGAGTGGGGCGGTGGCCTAAGGCACTGCATCTCAGTGCAAGAGGCGTCACTACAGTCCCTGGTTTGAATCCAGGCTGTATCACATCCGGCCGTGATTGGGAGTCCCATAGGGCGGCGCACAATTGGCCCTGTGTCGTCTGGGTTTGGCCGGGGTAGGCCGTCATTGTAAATGAGAATTTGTTCTCAACTGACTTGCCTAGTTAAATAAAGTGGTGGGAGTAAGGCGAGAGGGGGAGAGAGGGAGATAGGAGGGTGTCATGTTTGTGATGCTATTCTCTATGCATCCATATTGTGACCCTAATCTTCCCCCATTGAATGCATTGTATTCACTAAGGCATCAATCCCGTGACACTAATCTTTTCCCATTGACTACAATTTATTGACATAAGATTCAATTGGTTGACGTGTTTCTTTTCCCATTGACTGCTATGAATTGAGAAAAACGTCAACCCTGTGACACTCATCTTTTCCCATTGACTGCAATGCACTGAGAAAAAGTACTGTGACGGTTAACCTTTTTGCAAAAATGTGCCAGGGTGACGTTTTCAGGCTGATAATGGGCTGAGTCTATATCTAATGATCTTTAAGTGTTCTAAGGCTGTCAGCTTCCTTAATTAACAAAGTTCCTCTCAGCTCTCTAGCTAACACACTACTTTAATTTGGAGAGCAGCAACCGGCTCAGCTGTTTCTTAGCTGATGGAAGGTAGATCAGAGGTAGAAGCATCGGAATGCGTCGTGTCACCACACTGGTTCTAATTAGTGTTTGATTTATGATGTCTCCGGAGAGGCATACAACAACATAAACACAAGATGATATTAGTCTGTTAGCAGAGTTACAGAGCTACACAATGTTTTCCCTGTGTCTTTATGCAGTAAAAATAGTTGAAGAGTTGCTGGGGTTTTGACTGAACAGCTGTTTTACACTCCATGGTTTAATTACACTCTACAATTTAACTTAACTATGGTTAAAGGGGAAACAAATGCTTAATTGCATGACGGATCACAGAGAAGTATGCAGAGCAGTGGAACTGGAGCATAACGGCTGCTTTTGGATATTGAAGTGGGTGCCTCATCATTTAGACTTTAAACTGTACTGTGAAGTATGGCACTTATAGTGATTCTCATTGGTGTGCTTAAAAGCATTTAAACCAGTTTAATAGTGGATTCCAGGAAACAGAAAGCAGGGTACTCTGTAGCTCACTCTAGTGATATAGTGGTACATATAGCCTGGCCGTGTAGCCTGGCCATATAGCCTGGCCATGTAGCCTAGGCATGGGGTGTAAGCGAGTCTGATTTTGAATGTCTTACATAGGAAATTGCATTTTTGACTCTTTTTTGTGTGACCAGAAAGGTTACTTGAGCGGGGAGACTGCCTAGTAGACTCATTCCTCATTTCGACACAATGGTTGGCTATCCCGAGGACCTTCACCCACTTTTCCAGAGCTTGGCCCCGGAGGACGGGGAAGGGGACCTCGTCATCGACGAAGACGATGGCGAGATTATGACCGAACTCCTCCAGCGCAAGCCGTAACCTCTAGGCCTTCCACCCCTAGTGAGGCATCGATGGCAGATGACAGATATTCACTCATTGATTTCTGCAAACAGGCAGCGACCAGACTACGTATTGAGTGGGCCGAACCAGCATGCGGCGGCAATGCAGAGAGGGACTGCTATGATTGGAGGAAACTCCCCTCTTGCACCGTCCCAGGCAAGCAACTCTTCCAAGCTATCCCAGCTTGCATGGCGGAAGCCAAACGCAATTGGGACAAAACCCTTTACAGCTAAGGTCCAAAACAGACTTTTTGCCAGTATGAATGTCAAGGACATGGAGGAGCTGGATCTCAGAAATCCAACGGTGGTCAAGCCGTCACTGACCAACCAATTCAACCCCAGTGCCTCGTCATTCTGCGTCTATCTACCGAAAGGTCCATGTGTCTGCCGCACGTTGAACATTACGTCCCTACTACTGGCTTACCAGGATGATATGATGCTAGAGATGCATAATCTCCTATCGATCGACTAGCCTAACCTAGACCTTTGGGATGTGATCTGTGTCGTCAAAGACCTCAACCTCCAAGCCTCCAGCCTCCATGCTTTGCCATGAGCCTTCCAGTGGTACGGGAGAGTGCCTTGATGCTTCTTTCGAGCTGAAGGAACTGTTTGAGCCAGCTTTCGCCGCCACGCGGCAGAAATGCAAGCTTTGAAAGAAGTAGGGCGAAGCCTTCAACTTCCGCCTGCCCCGTAGACCCAGGAATCGTGGCTACCCAGCCTACCCCTCCATGAGCCAAGGCTTCGTGGTAGGGAATGGGCAATTCACTGGCACCAGGGCTATCCGCGGGAAGCCTCCAGCGACGCAGCGGGCATCGACTTCACTGTTCGGATAACCAAGTAGACGCATCTAGGTCCCGCCCATTTGATTCCTCTGCTGGGAAGAAGGGGCGCCCGACATAGGGGTACGTCCCCTGCAGCAGGGAGTGGCAGCCAACAGTTCATCCCATTTTCTGACCTGCCACCTTTCGGGTGGAGCATAGACCACCCCCCCACCCCCACACACACACACATCTGTGCACCTAAAACCCTTCCCTTTGTGCAGCGACGCATTTTCACTCACAAGGAAGACGGAGGGAATCGCCACCAAGCACTGTCCTCAGGTGCCAGTGTGTCAACACTGCCCTTTGCAATATCCAGATGTCATGCGGAGGACACAGAGCACTGAGTATGAGAGACTTCCAGTGCTGCGTGTTTGCACAACGTCTGTGTACACGGCGTCACCTCAATCATCAGATAAAGGTGACCTCCGCATGTCTCGTCACTGGAAGAGTCCCTCGATCTTCGTTCTTGGCACTGCCGAATGGGTAGAGGCAATAAGGAAAGTGGTAACAATGGATGTGTCACTCACGGGCTGGGGCGCAGTGCACGAAGGAAATGCTATAAACTGAGTGTGGACCCCACAACTCTGCATTGCTCATATAAATTACCTCGAATTGCTGACAGTGGTTCTTTCACTGAAATACGTTCTACCCTCTCTTCGGAAGTGTCACGTCTTGATCCGAACAGCCAATACTACTGTGGTGGCATACATCAAACGTGTTTTTGAGAAGTGGTGTGACCAAAAACATAATTCCTTACCAATGCTCTGTATCCATTGTTGTATGCTTTCTGCAGGACCTTTTGGACAGAGGGAAGACTTTCTCCACTGTTAAGGTCTATCTAGCAGCTACAGTTGAAGTCAGAAGTTTACATACACTTAGGTTGGAGTCATTAAAACTTGTTTCTCAACCATTCCACAAATTTCTTGTTAACAAACTATAGTTTTGGCAAGTCGGTTAGGACATCTACTTTGTGCATGACACACTAAATTTTTCAAAAAATTGTTTACAGACAGATTATTTCACTTATAATTCACTGTATCACATTCCAGTGGGTCAGAAGTTTACACTAAGTTGACTGTGCCTTTAAACAACTTGGAAAATTCCAGAAAATGATGTCATGGCTTTAAAAGCTTCTGATAGGCTAATTGACATCATTTGAGTCAATTGAAGGTGTACCTGTGGATGTATTTCAAGGCCTACCTTCAAACTCAGTGCCTCTTTGCTTGACACCATCAAAAGAAATCAGCCAAGACCTCAGAAAAATAATTGTAGACCTCCACAAGTCTGGTTCATCCTTGGGAGCAATTTCCAAACGCCTGAAGGTACCACGTTCATCTGTACAAACAATAGTAGGTAAGTATAAACACCATGGGACCACGCAGCCATCATACCGCTCAGGAAGGAGACGTGTTCTGTCTCCTAGAGATTAATGTATTTTGGTGCGAAAAGTGCAAATCAATCCCAGAACAACAGCAAAGGGCCTTGTGAAGATACTGGAGGGAACAGGTACAAAAGTATCTATATCCACAGTAAAACGAGTCCTATATCGACATAACCTGAAAGGCCGCTCAGCAAGGAAGAAGCCACTGCTCCAAACCGCCATAAAAAAGCCATACTAAGGTTTGCAACTGCACATGGGGACTAAGATCGTACTTTTTGGAGAAATGTCCCCTGGTCTGATGAAACAAAAATAGAACTGTTTGGCCATAGTGACCATCATTATGTTTGGAGGAAAAAGGGGGAGGCTTGCAAGCCAAAGAACACCATCCCAACCGTGAAGCACGGGGGTGGCAGCATCATGTTGTGGGGGTGCTTTGCTGCAGGAGGGACTGGTGCACTTCACAAAATAGATGGCATCATCAGGATGGAAAATAATGTGGAAAAATTTAAGCAACATCTCAAGACATCAGTCAGGAAGTTAAACTTGGTCGCAGATGGGTCTTCCAAATGGACAATGACCCCAAGCGTACTTCCAAAGTTGTGGCTTAAGGACAACAAAGTCGAGGTATTGGAGTGACCATCACAAAGCAGTGGGCAGAACTGAAAAAGCGTGTGCGATCAAGGAGGCCTACAAATCTGACTCAGTTACACCAGCTCTGTCAAGAGGAATGGAACAGAATTCACCCAACTTATTGTGGGAAGCTTGTGGATGGCTACCTGAAACAAGTTAAACAATTTAAAAGCAATGCTACCAAATACTAATTGAGTGTATGTAAACATCTGACCCACTGGGAATGTGATGAAAGAAATAAAAGCTGAAATAAATCATTCTCTCTACTATTATTCTGACATTTCACATTCTTAAAATAAAGTGGTGATCCTAACTGACCTAAGACAGGGACTTTTTACTAGGATTAAATGTCAGGAATTGTGAAAAACTGAGTTTAACTTCTAGTTCCTCCCAAACCCGGATCCGGGAGCACCCCCGTCAGTAAAAAAGCTGACTAGCATAGCCTAGCATAGCGTCACAAGTAAATAGTAGCATCTAAATATCATTAAATCACAAGTCCAAGACACCAGATGAAAGATACACATCTTGTGAATCCAGCCATCATTTCTGATTTTTAAAATGTTTTACAGGGAAGACACAATATGTAAATCTATTAGCTAACCACGATAGCAAAAGACACAACTTTTTTTGTCCACCATTTTTTTCCTGCATAGGTAGCTATCACAATTTCGACCAAATAAAGATATAAATAGCCACTAACCAAGAAACAACTTCCTCAGATGACAGTCTGATAACATATTTATTGTATAGCATATGTTTTGTTAGAAAAATGTGCATATTTCAGGTATAAATCATAGTTTACCATTGCAGCCACCATCACAACTCTCACCAAAGCAACTAGAATAACTACAGAGACCATCGTGTATTACCTAATTACTCATCATAAAATATTTCTTAAAAATACACAGCGTACAGCAAATGAAAGACACAGATCTTGTGAATCCAGCCAATATTTCAGATTTTCTAAGTGTTTTACAGCGAAAACACAATATAGCATTATATTAGCTTACCACAATAGCCAGAAACACAACACCATTTACCAGCAGCAAAGGTTAGCGATCGTAACAAACAGGCAAAAGATATATAATTTTTGACTAACCTTGATATTCTTCATCAGATGACAGTCCTGTAACATCATATTACACAATGCATATAGGGTTTGTTTCGAAAATGTGCATATTTAGCGGCACAAATCGTGGTTATACAATGTGATTAGTGGCCAAAACTTCAAGCAATCTGTCCGGCGCCATCTTGGAGAGGCACCTATTCTAATCGATAAGTAATCATAAACTTGACAAAAAAATACAGGTTGGACAGCATTTGAAAGATACATTAGTTCTTAATGCAACCGCTGTGTTAGATTTTTAAAATTAACGTTACTGCGCAATACAGCGTGCGCTAAAGCGAGACCGCACCGAAATTCATGGCGGAATTATTATTTGACATTTGTCAACATAAATACGAATTAACAGCATAAAGACTGCTTACTATTAGCTGAGCTTCCATCAGAATCTTGGGCAAGGTGTCCTTTCTCCAGAACAATCGTCTTTTGGTTGAAAGATGTCCTCTTCTCCTGTAGAAATAGCAGCTAACGATAGCCACCCACTGGAGAGGTGTCCAACTCGTGAAAGCGCGTCACAAAGAAATTCCAGAAAATCGCAATAAACTGATATAAACTGCTATAAGTCGGTTTAAATTAACTACCTTATGATGTCTTTAACACCTATAACGAATAAAAACATGACCGGAGATATCGAACTGCTAAAACGAAAGCTTTTGCAGGACGCCATTGTGATGTCCCTCTTGCGCCAGGCGCCCCGTTGAAAAGAACGGTACTTCCGTTCCATGAGCCTTTATAGTGTCCCAGATTGTGCAATCCACTCCATTCAAATTCTCACCGCTTACTGACATCTAGAGGAAGGCGTATGCAGTGCATGTAGCCCCGTAGCTTACATGGGGACTTATAAACTGACCTCAGAACAGGGACCTCGATTTCAGAAATCTCACTTCCTGACAGGAAATGTGCTGCAGAATGAGTTCTGTTTCACTCAGAGAAATAATTCAAACGGTTTTAGAAACTAGAGAGTGTTTTCTATCCAATAGTAATAATAATATGCATATTGTACGAGCAAGAATTGAGTACGAGGCAGTTTAATTTGGGAACGTAATTATTACAAAGTCCCAACAGCACCCCCTATTGAGAAAAGGTTAAATGTATTTGGCTAAGGTGTATGTAAACTTCCGACTTCAACTGTATCTTAGCCTGTTAAATAGCCTTTGACAAGAACACGGTGGGGAAACACCCCTCGTTATGTTGTTTCATGAAGGGTTTCTTATATCCAGTTCCCAAGCCTTTAGTCCCGTAATGGGATGTTTATATTGCGCTTGAGGTTATGGAAAGCATGGAGATGCAATATCTCTCATTTAAGACCACTATACTGGTCACCCATGTGTCAGCAAAGCGAGCAAGCTACGTGCACTGTCAGTTCCCAATTCATGCCTCCAGTTTTCCTTGGGCTTTTCCAAGCTTACCTTGTTGCCCAACCCTGCCTTTATGTCTATGGTTAGAGGACGAGAGCTTTGCCCAAGCGCAAGCAACTCTTTGTGTCCTTTGTGTTTTCTCGTCAACAGTTGTCATATTGGATCGTGGAAGCTATTAAATTGGCCTATATTAGCAAGGGGTTCCAGCCTCCAGATGTCCTGAGGGCTCACTCCACCAAAAGTATGTTTGGGCTCTGTTCAAGGGCATTCCTTACAGGAGATTTGCGATCCGGCTTGTTGGGCATCCCCTCATACTTTCATGAGGTTCTACCAACTAGACGTCACTTCACCTTCATTGGCGCGCACTGTCCTCAGTGTGGGTCTCTCTGAAGGTTGATACATGAGACTGCCTGGCTTCGGAGAGCATGTACCATACGGGAGATGGCCATACCCCACTTGTGAGACATCTAAACTAATAATTAAATGTGAACTTAAGGTGACTTGCGGCACACAGTGGGAGCGATTCTGCATAGCCAGGGAGGTTGGATCCATCTGGCGTCAGTCACTGGGATGGACTTCTCCAATCGCTAGGATAAGACGGGAGAGACCTGAGAGATCCCAGTCTTTTTTTATCCAGCACACTGAGAGACAAAGGAATAGAGCCTTAGTGATATTACAAGCTGCCAAAGTAGGTCAGTGGAAGAAAGAGAACGAGAGAACGAAACAGAGAACAGAGAGAATGGTTGGAGAAGTGCACCTCTTGTCTGGTTCTGCAATGCATACTAAACGTTGTTTTGTGGATACAGCATGCGTTATTCATGGCTGGTTTTCATTATATTTAATTATGAATGACAACGAGACCAAAGGCGTTGAGGAGGCAGGATCGATACACAACATTCAAAATCAAAACGAAGCGTGGAGTCATGAGATAATGTGAATAATTCATGCCGGCGATTGACTGAAATTAATTTGTCACCCTTGCAATGTTACTGTATCACCAGCAGGAAAATACTTGTGGGCAAAGAGAGGAGAGGAGAGGCGGAAGGACATTTTCTAATTACGTACTCCCTGACTGACATATTAGGTATTTTTCTCTCTTTCTCTTTGTTTCTCTCCATGCACTTTGTCTGTCTCTGTGTCTCTGTCTCTGTCTCAGTCTCTTTCTCTCTCTATCTCTCTTTCTCTCTCTCTCTCTCGTTCTCTCTTTCCATCTATCTATCTCTCTCTTTCTCTCTCTCTCTCTCTCTCTCTCTCTCACTCTCTCTCTCTCTCTCTCTCACTCTCTCTCTCCTATGTTGTGATCAATAGGTTGTAATTAAAGGCATAGAGGATGCAGTCTTCGGAAGGATCTGTGTACTGCAGCAGAGGGAGGGAGGCTGACTACTGTAACAGCAGAGGGAGGGTAGCTGTTGCCTGTAACAGCAGAGGGAGGGTTGCTGTTTCATGTAACAGCAGAGGGGTAGGTGTATTACTCCTCTAACAGCAGAGGGAACAGCAGAGGGAGGGTGGTGGTCTTATGTAACACTCTGATGGCCCTAGGTCCCTCATCTGAATTACACATGAAAACACACCACCACCTCATCCTTCACATCACCCCCTCCGTCCCTCTCTTCCCCCCCATCACTGAACCTCAGACCCCACCAATACATCCAGCCACAAACCATACAACCCACCACTGTCATGTATATATGGCTACTGCTTACCGGAAAGGATCGACACAACAGGTTCCAATAAACAGCTCTGTCTTTCAGAGAAGTCAGCATCTGATTCCGCAATTGACTTTCCCCACTGTCAGTGAATTAAAGAATCGGGCAGCCCCTAAACTAAACACACCTCTAACCTGATATTTTGCACCGTTTCTCTAACCAACATCATTCCCCTTAAAAAAGTTGGACCAGGAGAAAAAAAATACGTTGGTTTGCCCAATTTGCCACCCAGCCCCTGGGAGTTGCAATTCAATTTCCCACCCAGACATCTGCTGCAAGGCAGTATGGGAAGGAAGGTCAGTAAAGACCGGGAGGTTCAGAAGCGTTATGCTGGGGTAGACAGGTAATTCAGACAGACAGAACTTTTTCTATCTGTCCTAGTATCCTGTAATGCATTAAAGAGGTTGTGTGTGTGTGTGTGTGTGTGTGTGTGTGTGTGTGTGTGTGTGTGTGTGTGTGTGTGTGTGTGTGTGTGTGTGTGTGTGTGTGTGTGTGTGTGTGTGTGTGTGTGTGTGTGTGTGTGCGTCTTGTGTGTACGCACGCGCATCTGTGTGTCTGTGTGTGTCTATGAGTGTGTGTGTGTCTATATGCGTGCCAAATGTTGTCCTAACCCAGCCCTATCTACTGCACAATGAACCCCTCTATCTCTGAAACAGCACATTGCTGAGCAGTGTGCCCCTAAGGGATGATGGGACAGACTCCTTGGTTTTAAAACAGGGCTAAAGCCAGGCAATGTTATTTTAGGGCAAACCCCCTGAAATCTGGACCTCGTGTTTTCCAAAGTCCAAAATTAGTGCCAAATAAAATTACACTGTACACACAATCATTGTCAGATTATTGTGAGTTCAATTATTGTAAGTCATTTTCCCATGTCTTAGAGCTTTGATCATTTTGTTACTGCACTAATACATAGTGAATAACTGGAGTTGTTTAATGCGTGAATGGCTTAATAGCTGGTTGGCTATTGCATGATTTATGCACTGAAAAACTTAAAAAGCATGAAATCGATATAGCTTTTAATACCGTTATTACTCTGTTATTCTCATCTAATAGTAATTGGCCTGTAGTTTGAATACAGCCATTTCACCCATGGACCAACAGCACAGAGAGTGATGGCTCTATTGCACCACGCCAGAGTAAGCAGCCCAGCCACCGATTGAGAAGTCAATCCACTGCTTGGCTTGCTCTTAGCCCTGCTCATGGTGGACATATAATCCATTTGTGCTAATTTCATGTTTCTGCCTGCCCACTTCCTCCGCTGAATAAGTCATTCCACATGTCTCTCCTCCTCAGTTCTCTCTCCCTCTCAGTTTCTCTCTCTCTACCCCTTCACCTTGTGCTGTAGTCTGCATTTCAGCTTTTTAGCATCAGCAGTTTTCATTAGTCGTTTTATTCTGAAGACAACAAGACCACAGAATGGGTCATCAGTTACACCTTACTTCACATAGCAATCAATAACACCTCTGGGGCAACATTTACATGGTTACAATGTAATCACATGGGTGTGATTTTATTGATTAATGATAGGTTATGTTCACCGAAAATCTGCTAAATTGTAGTTGGTGTGTGTGTGTGTGTGTGTGTGTGTGTGTGTGTGTGTGTGTGTGTGTGTGTGTGTGTGTGTGTGTGTGTGTGTGTGTGTGTGTGTGTGTGTGTGTGTGTGTGTGTGTGTGTGTGTGTGTGTGTGTGTGTGTGGTAGTGATGTGCGGGTTGACTCATAACCTGCAGTCCCCCCAGTTATATCGGTGGGACAGGCGGGTTTAGGGTTATGCAATATTATGTGGATTAAGGGCAGGTGGGTGGCAGGCGGTTGAATAAAGGGAAAACAATACTTTAAAAAATCCATAAATGTATCATTCTTGTGCCAAATAGCCTACAAGCCAATCGCCTAACGCTTTTGGGAACAGGCAGAAACATGTAAGGTTGATCCACTGATGTAAAAAGGACAATGTTGGAGTTTAATTCAATAAGAGGAAAGCTGTGAAATGGAGGGTTGAAAATAAAGATAAAAGTCATATTTGGGAAAGAGTTGGTGAAGTAATAGAAGAGGATTTTGTGGCACTACACAAATTAGACAGTCACAAGATGGAAACTTCAAATAGGCCTATGGCACGTCATAGGAACTGTAGGCTGTTAAAAACCCTAGAGTCGATGTCCGTGCTCCCATGGAAATCGAATTAGCATAATAAAAACATCCTCATACAATGTGTCAGTTTAAGCTGGAGATCTCGTTTTTTTAGCATTGGATGCATCTCAATCCACCGCAACTGAATATGTCGCACCACATCTGCTGTGAAAGGTGACAGAGCTAGAGGGGTGTGAGACATCCCAAACATCCCTCTATGGAAAGACGAGACTCTCTGCGAACACGATGGCGTTCTCCGTTTTGCTCTACAACCCCCACAAGCGTCTAGGGACTCGTCTGAATTCGGTACAGCCAATGTGCCATCTTCTGTCTAGCGTCCGAACAGTTTGGGTTACAGCAGAGGGAGGGAGGCTCCTTCTGCTGTAGTTGTTTCCTGATATTTCTTATATCTCTCAGACACTTCAGAACAAACTTCCTTTAGATTTTTTGGGGGGGGTTATCTATTGTTCCATGTAGTGAATCTGTTATTCAATGAGTTTGTATGGGCTAATAGCAGTAAGGACAAATCAAAATGTATCCAATCATTTTTATATATATTTTTTTATATTTCAAG
The DNA here is from genome assembly GCF_016432855.1 of Salvelinus namaycush. Lineage (NCBI taxonomy): Eukaryota > Metazoa > Chordata > Actinopteri > Salmoniformes > Salmonidae > Salvelinus > Salvelinus namaycush. Next base: position 17,229,785 of record NC_052339.1, on the reverse strand, counting down.
GGCCTCCCACCTCCCCCGTCTTAGACTGTAAGTGGTTAAATGGAAGCTGAAATCTGTACACTGACTGTAGGTCTATAACCTCTCACATAGCCTTAATATGAACTCCTGCAGAATTAAGCATTACCTGCAGTAAAATGATACACCAAATATAGGCAACATTTTGACTCGCGAACAGGAGTGGAGAAATAGGATTTCTTTCTTTCATCTTGAGAGAATGCGAATGTGCAGTTAGATACCATCTGTAGAGGTGCTATCTTTATCAGCTTCATAAAAGCTGATTTCAACCACATAAAATATGTGTTCAAGCCGAACTGAAATCTGATCAGAAACAGGTTGGGTTATTTTCACAGTTTTCTATTTCCTTACAACCGGTCAAACTGATGTCTTTTTTTGCACAGATGTCAACTTTACCGAGTCAACTAGATTGACGCATTCATTCTAGTGATTTATTTTTCTGGTGAGCAAGGTTTTATTTTGTATTCTAGCGCAACATATAATGACAGAAGAGAAGCTGCATGTAGGCCTATCTAATTATAGAAAAGTTGACTAATAAATAGCATACCAAAATGGCTGAAATTATAAGCAACATATCTAAATCAGGCAAAAAAAGATACTACACCCTTTCAAAAAATAGTTTCGCCAACTCTGACTGTAGCATACAGCACATTTTCTATATTACCGGGTTAGGGTCAGGTGCCAGGCCTCAGATTTGTACTTTGTTTTTTCACATATAGTTGCGCGGTGAACAAACAGCTGACCCGCGCACCACTAGTGTGTGTGTTTGTGTGTCTGTGCTTGCTTGCATGCGTGTATTGTTGTATCTTGTTATCATATTATAGATGTCCTCTATTTAGTGCCGACAATTAGCGGGCAATGCATATCCTGTCTACGTCTGAGGTGACTCATCAAGGGGGATCGTGGGTAAGGCCTGGGGATGATGCGTAATCACATGCCCAATTGGTTCTGTCACCTCATTTATCATTCCGTCATCTCCTTATCCACAAACACTATTTCCATATGTCAGCTCGGCGTAGGAAACAATTTAATATGTATAAATATACACTTAACCTAGACAGTGTGTAAGGTGTTGATGTAATGCAATCTCTCTAAGGGAAGAAAGAGAAAATAGAGAGACGGTGAGAGGAAGGAAGAACTGATTCCACCTCCTAAATCCCCAGTCTACACACACAAACACACACACAGACACACACACACGCAAGGCTCAGCACACTTCAAAGAGTGTATTAAAATCATTTTAGTGGGGAATATTTGTGTATTTAACCGAAAAGGGGGTGAAGGAATTACCTTCTTACCAGTTGTGCTCTCTCTTGGGTCAGCCTGCTGCTGGCAAGATTACTATCATACACTTTGTGATTGCTCTCTCTCTCTTTCTCGCTCTCTCTTATTCTCATCTCATCTCTCTCTCTCTCTCTCTCTCTCTCTCTCTCTCTCTTATTCTCATCTCTCTCTCTCTCTCTTATTCTCATCTCTCTCTCTCTCTCTCTCTCTCTCTCTCGCTCTCTCTTATTCTCATCTCTCTCTCTTTCTCTCTCTCTCTCTTATTCTCATCTCTCTATCTCTTTCTCTCTCTCTCTCTCTCTCTCTCTCTCTCTCTCTCTCTCTCTCTCTCTCTCTCTCTTATTCTCATCTCTCTCTCTTTCTCTCTCTCTCTCTCTTATTCTCATCTCTCTCTCTCTCTATCTCTTTCTCTCTCTCTCTCTCTCTCTCTTTCTCTCTCTCTCTCTCTTGCTCTCTTTCTATCTCTCTCTCTCTCTCTCTCTCTCTCTCTCTCTCTCTCTCTCTCTCTCTCTCTCTCTCTCTCTCTCTCTCTCTCTCTCTCTCTACACCAGTCAGTTTGTCTCAGCTGGCCGCCTCCCTCCACCTCGTCGTCCGCTTCTGTCAATCTGCATCAAAATTCACGCAAATGTCGATCTTGACTCCCCCTCTTAATCCTGCGGGCCGATGGCACTGATGGTTTCCCTCTGTGCTGCATTGCCTTTGATCTTACCCTGTGTTACCCTCACTACTCACTGCTTGGGTCCGCTAGGCTCTGGGCTCAAAACAAACCTTTCACCTTGAACCAGGGAGGATTTTTTTCTACCTCTACTTTTATATCTGGGTCCTATTTGAGGTGAAGATTTTAAAATCTATCTGTGGTAGATACGAGTTGAGATGGATTAGAGAAAACTGGTAAATGCAGAGTTCAAACGTTGAGTGTGAGGTGAATAGGACATTGGGCTGATAATCTGTTGTGCAAACACAGACGGACATGAGAGAGCATCTAAACTGCTTCTGACGCTCGTTCTGTGTCTTGTTGTTTTCCACCTACACCTGACCAGCAGAGAAGAAGTCACACACAATAAGCCTCTGATGGAAACACCAGACAAAGAGCATCACTCTCTGTGATGGAGTCTGACTGGTGGTTCCTCAGTGCTCTCTCTGTGTGTGTGTGTGTGTGTGTGTGTGTGTGTGTGTGTGTGTGTGTGTGTGTGTGTGTGTGTGTGTGTGTGTGTGTGTGTGTGTGTGTGTGTGTGTGTGTGTGTGTGTGTGTGTGTGTGTGTGTGTGTGTGTGTGTCAGCCCAGTTACCCAGTCTGTTCTGTCTTCCAGGAAGGGTTTATTACGAGGCCTCAGCAAGTAGCAAACGGCTCCATCTCTTCGAACACACACAGCTATCGGCTTGTCTTCCACCCCATTCTCTAACCATACATTGTCTGTCAGAGCGGTGGTTATAAACTCAGCAGAAATAGAAACGTCCTCTCACTGTCAACTGCGTTTATTTTCTACAAACTTAACATGTGTAAATATTTGTATGAACATAACAAGATTCAACAACTGAGACATAAACTGAACAAGTTCCACAGACATGTGACTAACAGAATTTGAATAATGTGTCCCTGAACAAAGGGGGGGCTCAAAATCAAAAGTAACAGTCAGTATCTGGTGTGGCCACCAGCTGCATTAAGTACTGCAGTGCATCTCCTCCTCATGGACTGCACCAGATTTGCCAGTTCTTGCTGTGCGTTGTTACCCCACTCTTCAAACAAGGCACCTGCAAGTTCCCGGACATTTCTGGGGGGAATGGGATTGAGATCCGGGCTCTTCGCTGGCCATGGCAGAACACTGACGTTCCTGTCTTGCAGGAAATTACGCACAGAACGAGCAGTATGGCTGGTGGCATTGTCATGCTGGAGGGTCATGTCAGGATGAGCCTGCAGGAAGGGTACCACATGAGGGAGGAGGATGTCTTCCCTGTAATGCACAGCGTTGAGATTGCCTGCAATGACAACAAGCTCAGTCCGATGATGCTGTGACACACCGCGCCAGACCATGACGGACCCTACACCTCCAAATCGATCCCGCTCCAGAGTACAGGCCTCGGTGTAACGCTCATTCCTTCGACGATAAACGCTATTCCGACCATCACCCCTGGTGAGACAAAACCGCGACTGTCTGGTCCTGAAAAAGGGACGTTTCTTTTTTTGCTGAGTTTATATCCTCCCTCCCTCCCGCCTTCCCTCTCTTTCTTTCCTGATTCTCTCTGTCTCTCCCTCTCTATCTCCACACAATAATGGAAGCAAAGCACCAGTTTACAAATAAGAACACCTCCGCAGTACCCCCTGGCTCAGTCATACCGTTCACCATTATTTACTCACATAGACGTTGCTTTAATATCCAGATCTGCTTATGTACGATTCGCATGTATCTGTGGGGAGAGACTTTAATAGCGTAGCTGTCATCCACAAGCCCAGCTCTCTAATTGGATATTCCCTGCATGGAAACGTCCTGAAGCACAACACCTGTGAACCATGAAGGTAGAGAAAGAACAGGGGAGCAGGAGAGGGAAGGAGGGAATGGAGGAGGAGGTGGGGAATGTGAGGTCTATCGCTTGGCACCATCACCAGAGCGTAGTACACACGTACACGCTCTGGCACACACACACACACACACACACACACACACACACACACACACACACACACACACACACACACACACACACACACACACACACACACACACACACACACAGTACACCCCCCCCACCCACCCACCCACACACACACACACACACACACACCATATCTAGGAGCTCCAGCTGCCAGTCACTAGTCATCTGCTTATGGCTGTGGGCGTCGTTGGGCCGCCGCCTGGCGTCTGTGTCTGTCTGTGTCCTGCCTGGCGCTGCTATCAGGCCCTGAAAGGGGGCAGGCCTATTCCTGTGTGTCGGAGCAGATGCGTGTCACATGCCGACGTGTTCCCTGCCAATCATTCCTCAGTTCACATGGTTAATTAGCTGTCATTAAAGAAGGCTGGCAGTTCTTTTCTCACATTTTTTCTGTTCTTTCGTTCTTTTCTTGTTTGGTAAATTATTGATGAGATATTGCAGGGAGAAAATACATCAACTCTCCCCGAGGTGAGATATCAACATCTATCACATTTTGCACTAAAAATAAATAGACTTAAAAAAAACACCGCTAATGTCAGATAGTGTGTTGCTGAGGGAAGGAGTGTGTTGCTGAGGGAGGGAGTGTGTTGCTGAGGGAGGGAGTGGGTTGCTGAGGGAAGGAGTGTGTTTCTGAGGGAGGGAGTGTGTTGCTGAGGGAAGGAGTGGGTTTCTGAGGGAGGGAGTGGGTTGCTGAGTGAGGGAGTGTGTTGCTGAGGGAGGGAGTGTGTTGCTGAGGGAAGGAGTGGGTTTCTGAGGGACGGAGTGGGTTGCTGAGTGAGGGAGTGTGTTGCTGAGGGAGGGAGTGTGTTTCTGAGGGAGGGAGTGGGTTGCTGAGGGAAGGAGTGGGTTGCTGAGTGAGGGAGTGTGTTGCTGAGGGAGGGAGTGTGTTGCTGAGGGAAGGAGTGTGTTGCTGAGGGAAGGAGTGGGTTGCTGAGGGAGGGAGTGTGTTGCTGAGGGAGGGAGTGTGTTGCTGAGGGAGGGAGTGTGTTTCTGAGGGAGTGAGTGTGTTGCTGAGGGAGGGAGTGTGTTTCTGAGGGAGTGAGTGGGTTGCTGAGGGAAGGAGTGTGTTGCTGAGGGAGGGAGTGTGTTGCTGAGGGAAGGAGTGTGTTGCTGAGGGAAGGAGTGGGTTGCTGAGGGAGGGAGTGTGTTGCTGAGGGAGGGAGTGTGTTGCTGAGGGAAGGAGTGTGTTTCTGAGGGAAGGAGTGTGTTTCTGAGGGAAGGAGTGTGTTGCTGAGGGAGGGAGTGTGTTGCTGAGGGAGGGAGTGGGTTGCTGAGGGAAGGAGTGGGTTTCTGAGGGAGGGAGTGTGTTGCTGAGTGAGGGAGTGTGTTGCTGAGGGAGGGAGTGGGTTGCTGAGGGAAGGAGTGTGTTGCTGAGGGAGGGAGTGTGTTGCTGAGGGAGGGAGTGTGTTGCTGAGGGAGGGAGTGTGTTGCTGACGGAAAGAGTGGGTTGCTGAGTGAGGGAGTGTGTTGCTGAGGGAGGGAGTGTGTTTCTGAGGGAGGGAGTGGGTTGCTGAGGGAAGGAGTGTGTTGCTGAGGGAAGGAGTGTGTTGCTGAGGGAAGGAGTGTGTTGCTGAGGGAAGGAGTGTGTTGCTGAGGGAAGGAGTGTGTTGCTGAGGGAGGGAGTGTGTTGCTGAGGGAGGGAGTGTGTTGCTGAGGGAGGGAGTATGTTGCTGACGGAAAGAGTGGGTTGCTGAGTGAGGGAGTGTGTTGCTGAGGGAGGGAGTGTGTTTCTGAGGGAGGGAGTGTGTTGCTGAGTGAGGGAGTGTGTTGCTGAGGGAAGGAGTGGGTTTCTGAGGGAAGGAGTGGGTTTCTGAGGGAGGGAGTGTGTTGCTGACGGAAAGAGTGGGTTGCTGAGTGAGGGAGTGTGTTGCTGAGGGAGGGAGTGTGTTGCTGAGGGAAGGAGTGGGTTTCTGAGGGAGGGAGTGGGTTGCTGAGGGAAGGAGTGGGTTGCTGAGTGAGGGAGTGTGTTGCTGAGGGAGGGAGTGGGTTTCTGAGGGAGGGAGTGGGTTGCTGAGGGAAGGAGTGGGTTTCTGAGGGAGGGAGTGTGTTGCTGAGGGAGGGAGTGGGTTTCTGAGGGAAGGAGTGTGTTGCTGAGGGAAGGAGTGGGTTTCTGAGGGAAGGAGTGGGTTGCTGAGGGAGGGAGTGGGTTGCTGAGGGAGGGAGTGGGTTTCTGAGGGAAGGAGTGTGTTGCTGAGGGAGGGAGTGTGTTGCTGAGGGAGGGAGTGTGTTGCTGAGGGAAGGAGTGTGTTGCTGAGGGAGGGAGTGGGTTTCTGAGGGAGGGAGTGTGTTGCTGAGGGAGGGAGTGTGTTGCTGAGGGAGGGAGTGTGTTGCTGAGGTAGGGAGTGGATTGCTGAGGGAAGGAGTGTGTTGCTGAGGGAGGGAGTGTGTTGCTGAGGCAGGGAGTGTGTTGCTGAGGCAGGGAGTGTGTTGCTGAGGGAGGGAGTGTGTTGCTGAGGGAGGGAGTGGGTTGCTGAGAGAGGGAGTGGGTTGCTGAGAGAGAGAGAGAGTGGCATTCGACTTGCTTTTTCAGTGCGAAGTGGCAACATCAGACAATTTTCAGCCAACTGTGCATTGACACATTTTAACGTTTGAATGCGATGCAAATCAATTTAAATCTCATTAGTCAGGTACTTAAAACATGTGTGTAGAGTGTGCTTATGTATCTTATTTAAATTATCTTTTGAAGGCTATGTCAGGATCTCTCTCTTTGGACATGTTTTACACACACACAAACACAAACACAAACACAAACACAAACACACACACACCAAACACACACATTTCAGGGCTCTGTCAGTGTTGTGGCCTGGGTGGTTCCACTAAACCAGCTAGGCGCAAGAGGAAGGCTTTGGTGGAAGCACACACACCACTGGTCTAAATTATTAACTGTCAAGAACCTGCCAACCAAAGACAAAACAAGAGCATCTTGAAAAACATTATTAATTGGAAAACTCTTTGTCCACCAGTCTTACTACCCTTGTGTCCAAAACCCGAAAGCCTCCCTAGACTACTGTCTCCTATAAATAATCTCAAACTAAGATGCAATCCCTAATCTGATCATGTGTTCTACTAACTACATCTTGGCTAGCTTAGCTTTTCAGTGCTAGGAATATATACAACTTCAGAATAGACCTCTGACTAGTTTTGGAATGGGCTGTAAAAGGCCTGTTTGAATTAGGTGATTATGTTATCATAACAACCAAGAGGGAGAATTTGGAGCCAGACTCATTACTGAACCCAGACAAAAGCAATTTGCCAAGATGTATTGCGTCACACGGTAATGACCAAATAATACTTTTACTACAAATGGAATTAGGAAGTTGAAAAGCTACCCGGGCATTCTATTTACACTCTGAAAGCCTCTTTGTCACATCATCATACATTCTGTGTTCTCTCTCTCTCTCTCTCTCCGGTGTTAGACGTGAAGCTCGGCTCACATGTAATTCAGCATATCACTCAGGCACAGCAGGAGTAAAAGCTGGATGTAAAAGCACCTCAATGATGTGGCAATGAATGGGATGAATCCTTTGTCAAGGAGGCCAATTGAAGCCTCTTAGCAGTACTGCTGTAATCTTCACCTTAGAGCCCATCTACACCTCTGGTGAGAAATGACAATTGACCATTTCAGATCGAGCTAAACGCTATGCAGAAAGGTCAAATGTTCTTTAGATTGAAATATAACATTTCTTAAGGGCCAGATCGCAATTTACTGGGGGGGGGGTCCAAAATAGAGTGCTGTCCAACTTCTTTTTTTGCTTTGGGGAGGGTTGTGTGGTTTTTATTTGGCATAGGGGAGGGTAGTGCATACCACAGGTCAGTATATTCTACCAGTCTAATGGTCTATCCTGCCCTCTATCCACCATTCATAGTGACAATAGTGGTGGTAGGTGGATCGTTTGTTGCAATAGGCTAACTAGCAATCATACCACACATAAAAACATTCAAAGCTGCATCCATTTTTTTATATGAATCGATAAGAACAAATAGCAATAGCTGATAGGCAGTGGAAAGGCCAGGTGCATCATTGCGCATGAAAGAACAGTGAAAGCATGCGACACACAGTGCAAAAATCTCCCCAATTGATCTTGTTTAGGGACAATACAATTATCCCACCTAGACTAGCCTACAACACCACAATGCAATGAATCATTGCATTATTGTTTTCAAGTGAGGACAACATTCTACTAGTCTACTATAGGCTGCAGTGAAAATCTCATTTGAATAATGGCGCAAAAGACCTGTGATTTGAATGTTTAATTCGATTTGGATCAGTTGTACTCTTTACAGTTTATAAGTTCTAAAAAGGCACAGTAGCAGGCCAGTCTGGCTGAATTTTTACTTCTGATACTGAATGCGCTGTCTGTTGCAGATCATCATTCTCCCACCTTGTCCTATAATAATGTGGCCACATACAATGCATTCGGAAAGTTTTCAGACCCCTTCACTTTTTCCACATTTTGTTACGTTACAGCCTTATTCTAAAATTGATTAAATCGTTTTTTTCCCTCAACAATCTACACACAATACCCCATAATGCCAAAGTAAAAACAGGTTTCTAGAAATGTTTGCAAATGTATAAAAAAAAAATGAAAATCACATTTACATAAGTATTCAGACCCTTTACTCAGTACTTTGTTGAAGCGCCTTTAGTAGCGGTTACAGCCTCGAGTCTTCTTGGGTATGACACTACAAGCTTGGTACACCTGTATTTGGGGAGTTTCTACCATTCTTCTCTGCAGATCCTCTCAAGCTCTGTCAGGTTGGATGGGGAGCGTCGCTACACAGCTATTTTCCAGTCTCTCCAGAGATATTGTTTTTACCTTTATTTAACTAGGCAAGTCAGTTAAGAACAAATTCTTATTTACAATGACGGCCTACACCGGCCAAACCCGGACGACGCTGGGCCAATTGTGCTGCCTCCCTATAGGACTCCCAATCATGGCCGGTTATGATACAGCCTGGATTCGACGCCTAGTGTGACGCCTCAAGCACAGAGAAGCCTTAGACCGCTGTGCCACTCGGGAGATGATCCATCTGGTTCAAGTCCAGGCTCTGACTGGGCCACTCAAAGACATTCAGAGACTTGTCCCAAAGCCACTCCTGCATTGTCTTAGCTGTGTGCTTAGGGTCATTGTCCTGTTGGAAGGTGAACCTTCACCCCAGTCTGAAGTCCTGAGCGCTCTGGAGCAGGTTTTCATCAAGGATCTCTTTGTACTTTTCTCTGTTCATCTTTCTCTCAATACTGACTAGTCTCCCAGTCCCTGCTGCTGAAAAACATCCCCACAGCATGATTCTGCCACCAACGTACTTCACCGTAGGGATGGTGCCAGGTTTCCTCCAGACATGATGCTTGGCATTCAGGCCAAAGAGTTCAATCTTGGTTTCATCAGACCAGAGAATCTTGTTTTCGCTCTCTCTTTCTTTCTCTCTTTCTCTCTCTTTCTCTCTTTCTCTCTCTCTTTCTCTCTCTCTTCTCTCGGAGGACCTGAGCCCTAGGACCATGCCTCAGGACTACCTGGCCTGATGACTCCTTGCTGTCCCCAGTCCACCTGGTCATGCAGCTGCTCCAGTTTCAACTGTTCTGCCTGTGGCTATGGAACCATGACCTGTTCACTGGATGTGTTACCTTGTCCCGGACCTGCTGTTTTGGACTCTCTATCTACCGCACCTGCTGTCTCTAACTCTGAATGATCGGCTATGAAAAGCAAACTGACATTTACTCCTGAGGTGCTGACCTGTTGCACCCTCTACAACCACTGTGATTATTATTTTCTGACCCTGCTAGTCATTTATGAACATTTGAACATCTTGGCCATGTTCTGTTATAATCTCCACCCGGCACAGCCAGAAGAGGACTGGCCACCCCTCAGAACCTGGTTCCTCCCTAGGTTTCTTCCTAGGTTCCTGCCTTTCTGGGGAGTTTTTCCTAGCCACCGTGCTTCTACATCTGCATTGCTTGCTGTTTGGGGTTTTAGGCTGGGTTTCTGTACAGCACTTTGTGACATCGGTTGATGTAAAAATGGCTTTATAAATTTTGATTGATTGATTGATGGTCTGAGAGTCTTTAGTTGCTTATTGGAAAACTCATTGGGGGCTGTCATGTGCCTTTTTCTGAGGAGTGGCTTCCATCTGGTCACTCTACCATAAAGGCCTGATTGGAGGAGTGCTGCAGAGATGGTTGTCCTTCTGGAAGGATTTCCACAGAGGAACTCTGGATCTCTGTCAGAGTGGCCTCTGGCTTCTTGGTCACCTCCCCCGATTTCTCAGTTTCTCTCTCTGCTCTAAGAGTCTTTGTGGTTCCAAACGTCTTCCATTTAAGAAGGATGGAGGCCACTTTGTTCTTGGGGACCTTCAATGCTGCAGAAATGTGTTGATACCCTTCCCCAGATCTGTGCCTCTACACAATCTTGTCTCGGAGCTCTACGGACAATACCTGCGACCTCATGGCTTGGTTTTTGCTCTGACATGCACTGGTAACTGTGGGACCTTATATAGACAGGTGTGTGCCTTTCCAAATCATGTCCAATCAATTGAATTTACCACAGTTGGAGTCCAATCAATTTGTAGAAACATCTCAAGGATGATCAATGGAAACAGGATGCATCTGAGCTCAATTTTGAGTCTCATAACAAAGGGTCTGAATAATCATGTAAATAAGGTATTTCAGTTTTTTTTTTATATACACTGCTCAAAAAAATAAAGGGAACACTTAAACAACACAATGTAACTCCAAGTCAATCACACTTCTGTGAAATCAAACTGTCCACTTAGGAAGCAACACTGATTGACAATAAATTTCACATGCTGTTGTGCAAATGGAATAGACAAAAGGTGGAAATTATAGGCAATTAGCAAGACACCCCCAAAAAAGGAGTGATTCTGCAGGTGGTGACCACAGACCACTTCTCAGTTCCTATGCTTCCTGGCTGATGTTTTGGTCACTTTTGAATGCTGGCGGTGCTCTCACTCTAGTGGTAGCATGAGACGGAGTCTGCAACCCACACAAGTGGCTCAGGTAGTGCAGTTCATCCAGGATGGCACATCAATGCGAGCTGTGGCAAAAAGGTTTGCTGTGTCTGTCAGCGTAGTGTCCAGAGCATGGAGGCGCTACCAGGAGACAGGCCAGTACATCAGGAGACGTGGAGGAGGCCGTAGGAGGGCAACAACCCAGCAGCAGGACCGCTACCTCCGCCTTTGTGCAAGGAGGTGCACTGCCAGAGCCCTGCAAAATGACCTCCAGCAGGCCACAAATGTGCATGTGTCAGCATATGGTCTCACAAGGGGTCTGAGGATCTCATCTCGGTACCTAATGGCAGTCAGGCTACCTCTGGCGAGCACATGGAGGGCTGTGCGGCCCCACAAAGAGATGCCACCCCACACCATGACTGACCCATCGCCAAACCGGTCATGCTGGAGGATGTTGCAGCCAGCAGAACGTTCTCCACGGCGTCTCCAGACTCTGTCACGTCTGTCACATGTGCTCATGTGCTCAGTGTGAACCTGCTTTCATCTGTGAAGAGCACAGGGCGCTAGTGGCGAATTTGCCAATCTTGGTGTTCTCTGGCAAATGCCAAACGTCCTGCACGGTGTTGGGCTGTAAGCACAACCCCCACCTGTGGACGTCGGGCCCTCATACCACCCTCATGGAGTCTGTTTCTGACCGTTTGAGCAGACACATGCACATTTGTGGCCTGCTGGAGGTCATTTTGCAGGGCGCTGGCAGTGCACCTCCTTGCACAAAGGCGGAGGTAGCGGTCCTGCTGCTGGGTTGTTGCCCTCCTACGGCCTCCTTCACGTCTCCTGATGTACTGGACTGTCTCCTGGTAGCGCCTCCATGCTCTGGACACTACGCTGACAGACACAGCAAACCTTTTTGCCACAGCTCGCATTGATGTGCCATCCTGGATGAACTGCACTACCTGAGCCACTTGTGTGGGTTGTAGACTCCGTCTCATGCTACCACTAGAGTGAGAGCACCGCCAGCATTCAAAAGTGACCAAAACATCAGCCAGGAAGCATAGGAACTGAGAAGTGGTCTGTGGTCACCACCTGCAGAATCACTCCTTTTTTGGGGGTGTCTTGCTAATTGCCTATAATTTCCACCTTTTGTCTATTCCATTTGCACAACAGCATGTGAAATTTATTGTCAATCAGTGTTGCTTCCTAAGTGGACAGTTTGATTTCACAGAAGTGTGATTGACTTGGAGTTACATTGTGTTGTTTCAGTGTTCCCTTTATTTTTTTGAGCAGTGTATATACATTTGAAAACAATTCTAAAATATTTTTTTCACTTTCTCATTATGGGGTATTGTGATGTTATTATGGGGTGTTGTGTGTAGATTGATGAGGACCTTTATTTGATCAATTTTAGAATAAGGCTGTAACGTAGCAAAATGGCGGAAAAGTCAAGGGGTCTGAGTACTTTCCGAATATACTGTATGTTAAAAAATAAGGTGACCCTTGAAAGCCAGATGGAGATGTGTACATTAGATGTGCATTCAGTCCTTATATTACTTTATCATATGCTGCAGCAAATGTAGGGACCATCATGGAAATAGGTCCACAAGTAGTAGATATCCATGTTTATTAACACAGGGTTGCTACAATTATTGTTATTTGTGGTCATAAATATCATTTTGAGTTACTTCTATGAGGGTGGAGGGTGTTTAATTGATTTTATAGTACAAAGGGAGGGTCATGTGAAAATATTTTTTTAACTTGGGGTAGGGGGTGCAGTACATTTTGATATGTCCCTAAAATTAATATATCTTGAGATTGACCATTCAGAAAACAGTAGATTCTTATCATGCTTGCCTATATTGACTATTATCGTGTTCCCTGTTGTATTGGGCCTGTAGAGGTGAATACATCATATACAGTGTTCATATTCTGAGAGGTGACTCTCAGCCTCACTGTGCTACAGAACTACTGGACTGCTTCATGACACCAAATATCTCTGGTGGGAAACATTCAGGTATTTTCGCCAGCACACGAGATAGAGTTGGCATTCCCCTCACTCCTCTCACTAGCCTCTGTCCTCCTCCACTCCTCTCCTCCCTCCTCCCCTCCTGCCAGCATATCACTCTCTCTCTCTCACATACCAATACCAGTAACAGTAAGCTAGCTGGATTTGGACTGTGCTCAGTCATTCCTCCCTCCCTCCCTGCCATGCCTTTCAATAAGGAAGACAAAAACAATCCTACCAAAATCTATTTTTGCTTCTTTAATGAGATCCATCACAAATACCACTAATGATCATTTGAGCACAGTAGAGCTGTTGTTTTTTTTCCTCCATTGTTTTCTCTGTTATGGGGTAGGGCACTGTAAAATTAGCGGCTCACACAGACAATGTAATTGAATTTGTATGTCTTGGGTTTGGGTGTTGAGAGGCTCAAGTGTGCCTCGAATGACAAGTCCTCCCACATAGTTGACAGCACGGGGGTTGAGAGCAATATGTTGTCTAATAAACAATGTGGATCATGATGTGTGTGAGGGAAGATCTAGCATGAATCTCAAGTGGCACCCTAATCCCTATAACACTACTTTCAGCCAGGGACAATATAGTGCACAATATAGGGGTGCCAATTGGGATGTACCCCTAACAGCCTAAAATAGCCCCAAACTCTCCTTATTTCATTGAGGGACCACTCCTCTAAAAGACTTGAACAAACAGAGAAACGTAGACTGGACAGGGCCATCAACATTACCGTTCCGGAACTTTGAATGAATATTTAAATACATGAAGTATGACTAGTTTCAGTTATGCAGGGTAAACCTCAGCCAGAACGTATACTGTAGCCTACAGTGCAGCCATTTTCAGTCTGGTTTCCTGTAATACCCTTTATTCTCACATTAAGACAGTCAATTTTCTCCATTGTGTCCTATGGGGGCATGGAGCAGAAGCCAGCCGTATCTCCGGCTATTTTCTCTGTTCTTTCTTGTCTGAGGCACACATTCAACACATTCTACATTCAGATGCTGACCCATTTAATGAATGGATAGCCCTCTTAGACATGTAGCTCTTCTGTCTCCCTCATGCCTCACCCCTGCCTCCCTACCCTGCCTCACCCCTGCCTCACCCCTTTCAGATATGTATTACTGTCTCTTCCCTCCCCTCCTACCATCCTCATCCCTGCCTCTCCCTCCTCTCCAGCCTGCCTCACCCCTCATAATAGTCCTGCTGTCAGATATTCATGAGTAATACCCTCATTGACCTCTCCTTCACTTCTACCACCATCCTCCTCTCCTCCGCTGATTAGTGGCAGATATGGTGTGAAGTGCGTGTGTGTGTGTGTGTGTGTGTGCGTGTGTGTGTGTGTGTGTGTGTGTGTGTGTGTGTGTGTGTGTGTGTGTGTGTGTGTGTGTGTGTGTGTGTGTGTGTGTGTGTGTGTGTGTGTGTGTGTGTGTGTGTGTGTGTGTGTGTGTGCGCGCGCGCATGCATGCGTGTGTCTGAGACAACCGCACACCCACAACACTCATTAGAACAGATCAGATACAGTATGCAGACACATACATTTTTCCCATTTTGTGATGCAATCTCCGATTAACTTAGCTGTTAGATGCTGAGTTGATGTACACCTGGACCTCTCTATCATAGTTATCTATCTTGGAGATCGTGACCATGGATTTAGTCTTTAATCATCAAAGACAGATAGACTTGGCCCGGCTCAGTGCAGCTCAGTCCAGCCAAGCCAATCTGGCTGCATCAACATGACACGGTAGATAATATGAGAGGATTTCTCTCCTTAGATGTCAGGGAAGAAAGAGCCATATGGCACAATGCTTTGCTTGCATACGAGCTGAGATTGTCATTATGTGTGTCTGTGTGTGTAAGACACAGTCACCGACTGTGCTGATGGCACAGTATGATTACATTGACGGTCAGTTAATACCCGATTCAGATTTTATTCAGATCAACTTCCAGACTTCCTGAGAGAATATTGAGCCGTTCAATAATGTGATCGTTCAGTCATGAAAACAAAATTTCAGAGAGCGAGCTCAGCTCAGCTGCATCAGATAACCAGACACACACAACCACACACACAACCACACACACACACAGTTATTATGTATGTCCATCCATCAACGCTTTAGCCTTCAAGCAGAAAAGAGTCACACAATAGGACTGGGACTGCAACAAGAGAGAAGAATTAAACAGTGAACAAAGATATCATGGTATTCTCAGAACCTTCCCTGGTACAAGGTTACTGACAGTCTCTGTCAGCTGAACCCTGGCTGGAGTAAAGGTTACTGACAGTCTCTGTCAGCTGAACCCTGGCTGGAGTAAAGGTTACTGACAGTCTCTGTCAGCTGAACCCTGGCTGGAGTAAAGGTTACTGACAGTCTCTGTCAGCTGAACCCTGGCTGGAGTAAAGGTTACTGACAGTCTCTGTCAGCTGAACCCTGGCTGGAGTAAAGGTTACTGACAGTCTCTGTCAGCTGAACCCTGGCTGGAGTAAAGGTTACTCAGTCTCTGTCAACTGAACCCTGGCTGGAGTAAAGGTTACTGACAGTCTCTATCAGCTGAACCCTGGCTGGAGTAAAGGTTACTGACAGTCTCTGTCAGCTGAACCCTGGCTGGAGTAAAGGTTACTGACAGTCTCTATCAGCTGAACCCTGGCTGGAGTAAAGGTTACTGACAGTCTCTGTCAGCTGAACCCTGGCTGGAGTAAAGGTTACTGACAGTCTCTGTCAGCTGAACCCTGGCTGGAGTAAAGGTTACTGACAGTCTCTGTCAGCTGAACCCTGGCTGGAGTAAAGGTTAGTGACAGTCTCTGTCAGCTGAACCCTGGCTGGAGTAAAGGTTACTGACAGTCTCTGTCAGCTGAACCCTGGCTGGAGTAAAGGTTACTGACAGTCTCTGTCAGCTGAACCCTGGCTGGAGTAAAGGTTACTGACAGTCTCTGTCAGCTGAACCCTGGCTGGAGTAAAGGTTATTGACAGTCTCTGTCAGCTGAACCCTGGCTGGAGTAAAGGTTACTCAGTCTCTGTCAACTGAACCCTGGCTGGAGTAAAGGTTACTGACAGTCTCTGTCAGCTGAACCCTGGCTGGAGTAAAGGTTACCGACAGTCTCTGTCAGCTGAACCCTGGCTGGAGTAAAGGTTACCGACAGTCTCTGTCGGCTGAACCCTGGCTGGAGTAAAGGTTACTGACAGTCTCTGTCAGCTGAACCCTGGCTGGAGTAAAGGTTACTGACAGTCTCTGTCAGCTGAACCCTGGCTGGAGTAAAGGTTACTGACAGTCTCTGTCAGCTGAACCCTGGCTTGATTAATAATGGCGATAATAAAACACTGTGTGACAACATAACAACAAGATGGACAGCTGCTGAGTCTGTAGATCTGAAATACACACACAACCCTACCTCCCTCTCCCTCTCCCTCTCCCTCTCCCTCTCCCTCTCCCTCTCCCTCTCTCTCTCTCTCTCTCTCTCTCTCTCTCTCTCTCTCTCTCTCTCTCTCTCTCTCTCTCTCCCTATCAGGAGTATAGTAAAGACTTGGTCACTAACATGGACAGTATGTATGTACATTTAATAATACCTATAATACCTGTATGCTATCAGAAAAAGTATCTAATACCTGTATGCTATCAGACAAAGTATCCTTTGGTTGTGTTTATAAAGGTCTTGGAAAACCCACGAATATGAAAAAATGGATTTCAAATAACACAATAGCATTTTCATTAGTTTACGTTACTGTAGACCAGGTATTCCCAAACTGGACCATCGAAGAGTCACAAATATGATGAGAACTGCATTGATTTGGGGTTCACTTATATTGGGAGTAGTGTCTTTCCTCAGCCACAGTGTGATACACACTACCGTTCAAAAGTTTGGGGTCACTGAGAAATGTCCTTGTTTTTGAAAGAAAAGCTCATTTTTTTGTCCATTAAAATAACATCAAATAGATCAGAAATACAGTGTAGACATTGTTAATGTTGTAAATGACTATTGTAGCTGTACAGAGGCCCATTATCAGCAACCATCACTCCTGTGTTCCAATGGCACGTTGTGTTAGCTAATCCAAGTTTATAATTTTAAAAGGCTAATTGATCATTAGAAAACCCTTTTGCAATTATGTTAGCACAGCTGAAAACTGTTGTTCTGATTAAAGAAGCAATAAAATTGGCCTTCTTTACACTAGTTGAGTATCTGGAACATCAGAATTTGTTGGTTCGATTAGAGGCTCAAAATGGCCAGAAACAAAGAACTTTCTTCTGAAACTCATCAGTCTATTCTTGTTCTGAGAAATGAAGGCTATTCCATGCGAGAAATTGCCAAGAAACTGAACATCTCGTACAACGCTGTGTGCTACTCCCTTCACAGAACAGCGCAAACTGGCGCTAACCAGAATAGAAAGAGGAGTGGGAGGCCCCGGTGCACAACTGAGCAAGAGGACAAGTACATTAGAGTGTCTAGAAACAGATGCCTCACAAGTCCTCAACTGGCAGCTTCATTAAATAGTACCCGCAAAACACTAGTCTCAACATCAACAGTGAAAAAGCGACTCCGGGATGCTGTCCTTCTAGGCAGAGTTGCAAAGAAAAAGCCATATCTCAGACTGGCCAATAAAAATAAAATATTAAGATGGGCAAAAGAACACAGACACTGGACAGAGGAACTCTGCATCCCGGAGTCGCCTCTTCACGGTTGACGTTGAGACTTGTGATCTGGGTGATGTTTTTTCTCGCCTGAATGATCTGAATCTAGGATTACATGGACTCAACTATTTTCAATGTGCGGGATAAAATTGAGGCAATGATTAAGAAGTTGGAGCTCTTCTCTGTCTGCATTAACAAAGACAACATGCAGGTCTTTCCATCATTGTATGATTTTTTGTGTGCAAATGAACTCAAGCTTACAGACAATGTCAAATGTGATATAGCGAAGCACCTGAGTGAGTTGGGTGCGCAATTACACAGGTACTTTCCCGAAACGGATGACACAAACAACTGGATTTCTTATCCCTTTCATGCCCTGCTTCCAGTCAACTTACCGATATCTGAACAAGAGAGTCCCATCGAAATTGCAACAAGCGGTTCTGTGAACTGCCAGATTTCTGGATTGGGCTGCGGACAGAGTATCCTGCCTTGACAAATCGCGCTGTTAAGACACTGATGCCCTTTGTAACCATGCACCTATGTGAGAGTGGATTCTCAGCCTTCACTAGCATGAAAACTAAATACAGGCACAGACTGTGTGTGGAAAATGATTTAAGACAGAGACTCTCTCCAGTACAACCCAACATTGCAGAGTTATGTGCATCCTTTCAAGCACACCCTTCTCATTAACCTGTGCTGAGTTATTCACAATTTTCAATGAGCAAATAAGGTTTTATATGTAAGATGGTTAAATAAAGAGCAAAAGTATTGATTATTATTATGTTATTATTTGTGCAATAGTCCTATAAGAGCTCTTTGTCACTTCCCACAAGCCGCGTTATGACAAAAACTCACACTCATTATTATGTTTATTAAATGTATCGTATAGTGTGTGTGGGAGGCTTACAACGATGGCAAAAAACAACATTTGAGAGTGCGCTGACCTTGATGCTAGAGGGGGTACGCAGCTGGAGGTTGAATGTTTGAAGGGGTTTGGGACTATAAAAAGTTTGGGAACCACTGCTGTAGACTATCTGCTGCCACATGTTCAGGTGTACAGTGCATGGAACATGGATTATATTTTATATTTTGAAATACAGCTCATCTCTTCAATTTTGAGAGTTATTTGGCAAAGATACTATAAGTGTTTTGATGCCTCTTTCTGTCACTATATAGAAATCAAATTGTCTTACCTGCATGTGACTCTGTAGGAGGATCTGTTCCCCTACCTCTCTGTCAATTAAATCCTGTCTTTAGGCTAATATTTATTATATGTGTGACATTAGTTTAGATATAGTTTAGGGGTAGGTTCTATGGACCATCATCAGCTGCGTAGGCGGACTGAGGTGCAGTGGGGAAAGAAATGACATGTCGTCTTCAAACTGCTTATTACGAAAATTCTGTTTGTCATATATAAATTCGAGCATCATACGTGTGTTAAATATACCTATTTAGTAAAAGTCAAGGATGAAGGGGGGTCATGACTTAAAAAATGTCAGTGTTATTTCAATTTTAAATTCATGTGAAGTCAAATTGACTGCCTCTACGCTTCTAGTGTTACCAGGCATTGCTACTAGCGGGAAGCCATCAATAGATTATAGAACTAGCATTGACCAATACATAAAGAAGTATCTCACCCAGGGTTAGTGTCAAAGGCAGTGTGATGTGGTTGCATGTGGACACACACACACTGACTCACACACACAGATCCACACACCCTGACCCCCACACTCAGACCCACATAGTGTAAGTACAGACGCGGAGATGAGAAGCAGGTATGGGGAGTCAACATTTAATTGGAACAGATACAGAAACAAGACAGGAACAGCGTCAGCACACGGGTATACAAAGACAAACAACTATGAATGCTAAAGCAAGGAACAGAGTGGGGAACCAGACATATAGAGGTAAGGTAACGACAGAGGTGATTGAGTCCAGGTGAGTCCAAAAATCGCTGATGCGCGTGACAGGGGAAGGCAGGTGTGAGTAATGATGGTGGCAGGAGTGCGCAATGCTGGGGAGCCTGGAGAGCCAGGGGGGAAGAGAGGGAGCAGGCGTGACACATAGGTCAGTGTGTCCAATGGCAGGCTCTCTGGCCTACAGACCCAAACTGATCAATGCCGCTTCTCTCTTTTGATTTTGCTTCTATGTGGCTTGTTGAAATGACAAGCTCACTCACATTTGGTACTCAAGGAGCATTGACTTCCAGCCTTGAAATCCTATTCTGCTTTCCCCAATGGTATTGCTATTGGTCCTTACTCCCTTGGTGCGTCCTCTCCTCTCCTCTGTCCCCAGCAGCTCTAAATCCAATAGTCTTTTAGCAGAAAGGGGGATGGGGTATCAGAGTCGCCAACCACTCGATTGTATTGACCTGGGTTGGCATGTCAGCCACAGTAAAGCCCTCTTGATTGACTCCTGCTTGGATAACATGTCAGCCAGCATGCATTAGTAATGGCACAGCCCTCACAGAATTCACAGTGGATGGCAAAACTTAGAGGAACACCTCACATTGAATTACTTCAGCATTCATACCAGCAAACCCTACTTTTTAAGATGAGGGATTAGGGTTCATGTTGAAGTCTGACCCCCTTGTCTGTCCTCCTCTCCGCCGACTTAAACCGTTCATTAAGATCATTTGGATGACCACGTCTTAAGCTGAGTGCCATAGTTCAGCTGCAGGGTCGTTCACTTGTATTCCACTTCACAACTTAATTGGCTACTTAAGCGTATCGCATTACTAATGGAGCAAATGTAATATTCCTATAATGAGCTGTACCAGGCCATGCTATTGGGTGTCTTATATTATTCAACCGTATAAGGAATATTATATATTTGAGCCATTTCAATCATTTCCTCAACTCCATGAGGTAATGTGCACAGTACATAGGCCGACTTCAATTAAGAGTTGATAACATGCTTGAAAAGGTTGCTGTGTCTCGACACCTTTGTTACTGAAAGATCCAGATCTGTCGATCTTCCCAGAGCTCCACTAAGATGAGGCTGTTGAAGGCTTGGCAGTAGCAAGGCAGATAAGAGTGGTTCATTCCCCTCGGGTCAAGATGAGGAGGAGGGTTTCACTGGCTACCCAGACTCCTTGCTCCAGCCAAATGCTACGCCACGCCCACGGGCGTTAGTTTCTTCTCCGTAATGAGTCTGAATCTGAGGTACCTCACCGACCCTTCAGCGAATGTGAACACATGTCTGATTGGTCCAGAAACCGATGGGTTGGACCAGAGCCAATACACATGTGAGTAAAGCGGTGGTTTGAAAATTCGTCATTGGGTTTGATACTCTGAAACTCTGATCAAATCGCTGATGACTTTGTTTTGCACAATGCCCCTCGTGCCCCTTGTCACCACAAAGGACTTCAATGATGGCAGCCTCAGATTAAAGTATGTGGCGAATGACAGAGCAGCAGAAGCATTTATAGTCATCAGGCATTCGGAGGATGGCACTCCACTTCTCACTTCTCTCCCTGTCAAATCTGTTAAGGGGTGTGTGTGTGTGTGTGTGTGTGTGTGTGTGTGTGTGTGTGTGTGTGTGTGTGTGTGTGTGTGTGTGTGTGTGTGTGTGTGTGTGTGTGTGTGTGTGTGTGTGTGTGTGTGTGTGTGTGTGTGTGTGTGTGTGTGTGTGTGTGTGTGTATTTGTGTGTTTGTTAGCAAAGGGCTACTCAGGAGAGCCAGAGCCTGGTTCTCACTTCCTACACTGCACTGCAGGCCAGAGGAAGGCTGTACAACTCCTTCATCAGGAGGCAATTAGCAGCTAACACGCTAGAAAGAGGGAGATCTGTTTAGATCTAATGTGAGCTGAAGTGTCAAGAAAGGGTGTGGGTGTGTGTGCATGCGTGAGTGTGTGTGTGTGATGTGATGTGATGTGAGGGGAGGGTGGCTCAATGTCAGCCTTCAACATCATTGCAGCTTCAGGGAGAAGGGGTTGTTGCTTATTGCAGCGAGTCACAATGTTTGAAATAATTGTGGTTAGGTCCCTGATAAGGCTCTCAGTAATGGTCGGACTCCGCTGTGTCTACCCAGACACATTACTTGTGGACACCTTCAGGCCTTGTTAGTATTCCTTCCAGGGATTCTATTTCAATTTGGCCTTTGCATAATCGAGTCGGAGCTTGATCGTTTTTCCCTCCCCTCCATTGTATTATTGTTGCTCACTTACAGGAGACAGAATGCTGAAACAAAGCAACATTTATTAATGGAGTATTTAACCCTATTCGCTTGGTTACAATAACACCTGCACGTTTGATTGAATTTAATTGCTTCACTTAATGAACCCACTTAAGGGCCGTGTTTCATTCACGCTGCTCAATTTGGTAGGATCAGCACCGTTACATGGCCATGTGTGGGCTTCGTTTGTGTGTAATTATGATTCATTAGCGACTGATATGTCTTGCTACAAAGGCACGGTAAGAAAATGCTGGATGAGGGAAAGTGCTTGTTTGGTTATAATTAGATAGCCTGTGTCTTTCGAAAGAGATTATAGATAAAATTATAAAAAAGGAAGAGCAATTTCCCTGGAAACTAGGCCTTGTGTTGTGTTGTTCTTCTTTTTGCTAATAACATTGGTTTGGAGAGTGCACAACATGCCGTCTGGTCCCTCATTGTCAATCAGAATTCCATTACTTTGGAGGTCAGAGTCTCCGGTGCTTCAGGCGAGCTGGGTGTAAGCTCCACTCCGCTCGCATCATCGCACGTCTCTGCCGCTTGTCTATTTTGGAAAAGATAAATAAATAAATCAGACCTGTACAATGTATTCTGTCTCCTCCATCTCAAGGAGAGCGTCAAACCTTTTGTCAGATGTAAGAAAGTGTGGGTGGAAGACTGGAAGTCTGAAGTCAGACAAAAAAGGCAAAACCCCAGCATTGATTTTCCCTTTCTTTTTTTTCTCCACTTGAGCACGTTAACCTGTCTGAGCAATGAGCACACAGCCTCCTGGGTAATTTTATGAATAAATATCCTCATGACCTCTAGCAGAGCAGCAGACAGTGGTTGGCTCTCCAAACTCGCCTTGAGCGATAGCCCTTTGAAAGTACCACACGAAAACAAAACATTGCCTAACCACTATGAATATTTAATTTGAGGCAAGGCATAGGAGCAGAAAGAGAAAGAGACAGAGGACAAAGAGTGGGAGAAAGGGACAGACAGAAAGTGAGAAAGTCTGAAAGAGAGAGCGATAGAGAGACTGCCTTTCAATGTTGCACCCATATCCGCAGACTTTACACTAAAGTGTGGTGACTAGCATTAATTGAAGACAGGTAGTGAAAGTGCCCAGGGGAGGAGCTTTGCCATTCAAATCTGATTAAATGCATGTTTACAGCATTACTCGTTTAAGCCGTCCCCTTCTCCTAGGGCCTCCCTCGGCACCCGGGGCCTGGGTCTGATTTCCACACGACAGAGCCAATAGCTAAGAGATCCATGGGCCATGGCTCCACACACACACACACACACACATGCACACATACATACACACAGCGCTGGGAGACCCATGGGCCCACCGCCCGGCATCTTCTTCATTATGCCTGCAGCGCGTGACGATATCATTTCTGCCCGATGATTAAAATGTCTCCGGTGTTGAGGGGACCTGAAGGTTACACCACAAAAGGCTCTCCTCTCCATGGAGACTAAGTCTCAGACCCCCCGACAGTTATAGAGAGAAAGAGAAGAGAAAGAGAGGAGAACAGAGAGGAGAACAGAGAAAGGTAGCTGCCTCATCAGAATGTCAAGTAATACAGTTTAACCGGCTCACAACCTCACTGCATTTAACATTTTGGTTATGTAGCATATGCTCAGACAGACAGACAGACAGACAGACAGACAGACAGACAGACAGACAGACAGACAGACAGACAGACAGACAGACAGACAGACAGACAGACAGACAGACAGACAGACAGACAGACAGACAGACAGACAGACAGACAGACAGACAGACAGACAGACAGACAGACAGACAGACAGACAGACAGACAGACAGACAGAGAGAGAGAGACAGAAAGACAGAGAGACAGACAGAGAGAGAGACAGAAAGACAGAGAGACAGACAGAGAGAGAGAGAGAGAGAGAGACATACAGGTAAAGACAGAGAGAGAGAGAGAGAGAGAGAGAGACAGACAGGTATAGACAGAGGGAGAGAAAGACAGAGAGAGAGACAGAAAGACAGAGAGACAGACAGAGAGAGAGAGAGAGACAGACAGGTAAAGACAGAGAGAGAGAGAGAGAGAGAGAGAGAGACAGACAGGTAAAGACAGAGGGAGAGAAAGACAGAGAGAGAGAGAGACAGACAGACAAATAGGTGTCTATTATCTGTAAAGGCTGCTTGTTAATTCTTCAGTGTGAGGCACATTGTAATAGCGATGTCCCCTGTCGCCACCGCCACCCAACAGCCTTCTGGGTAATGAGATGCAAATCGGGGAGCCTGAGGAAAATAATGACCCATCATTTATGCTGAGCGTGTATACCTGCGGGGACGGCGGCGTCGTTCATCACCCTGAAGCACTTTAGAGCATGATGCACATCAGTTCCTACAACATCACCACAACGCTACAGCGCTGCACGCTCCCCCCGACACGCCGCGCCATAATAGGTTTAATAATGGGCACCCATATTCATGCAGGGGGACGGGTGATCTTATAGGCCTTCAGAAAAGAGTGAGAGGGAGAGAGAGAGAGGGAGAGGAGAGAGAGGGAGAGGGAGAGGAGAGAGAGAATGAGAGAGACACAGCCAGGGACAAACATGACGAGAAAGCGTTGTGGCCCTAATCGGTGGGTGACGGCGAGGCGGCCTGAAATCAGAGCATGAGGAATCAGCCATTCCTCCACCGCCACAGCAGATGAGCGGCGAGCTGCTAAGATAGATCAAAGTCGGCTGATTGGTTTAGGAGTGTTGTTCCTTGTGAGTCGTCATATTTATCTGGTGAATCAGGCTTAGCGTTTTAGAGCTGGCGCAGTGAGTCGTGGTGGAGGGATGGAGGAATGGAGGGATTAACACTGCCAGCTGTCACTGGAGTCTCTCACCATGTTGTTAGTGTTAGGAAGGGTAGGCTGAGCTGTCCCTGGCTGATCATTCCTCAACAACACCCTCCTCACTGCTCCTAATAGAGATCTGTTCCCAATAGAAATAAATATATATTGTTGTTTTACCAGATATGCAGCCATGATAGCAACACCAATCCATAAACTGTAGCCCTGCTCACAATAGAAAGAAATTAAGAGTCACAGTATTTTCACCTGATATGAACCCATCAGAGCAACACCAATTCACATGATTCATTTTTATGTCGTTTTCATGTAGTGTTTTTAGCTGACAGTCTTGGGAGGCTCTTCCTGTCGCTACATAGTACATCGCTGAGTAATGATATTCTCTGAGGGGGAAAATAACACATTTTTCAGAAAGTCAATCAAAATTGAACTGCTGTCAATTGTTTTGGGAAGTATGTCTTCTCATATTGCTGTAGAGACATGAATGAGTGACTACGACTCTCCTCTCATCTGCGATGGGTGGCCAAGGGTGAGGCTGCATGTGGACACCAATACATACATGATATTACATTGCACACACAGTCCCAGCAGAGGAGTAGAGTTACCTCCCAACGCCAGTACTCCAAGTCACACAACCACCTCCGTTTCTCTTTCTCCTAGGATAGATAGAGATCACCGTGTATTGCAACACAATTGCAACCTTCTTGACTCTTTGCAACAAAATCAATGCAAGCTGTTTTTATATTTAGAAAGGAAGGGAGTTTTGAGAGCTAGACTTTCTCTGTGTCAAGTGCCATTGTCAGGATTAGAGATGCGTACATAAAGTGTGTATGTCCCCAGTGGTCACTTTGAGTATTGACTAGACAGTACTGTATGTTGTTGTACTGTAATATTACAATTGTAGTAGGATGACAATAAGAATTCACTAGTTTGTTTATGTGAATGCCTGAGCCTCTTTTAAAGACCTAGTTTTATTTTTATTTTCCAAAATAAGAGTGGTCCTGCTCTTTAACACCCTTGAAGCAGCTGACATGTACAAACTCAGAGAGAGAGAAGGGTGGGGGGGGGGGGCGACTGCAACTCCCTTCTCCCCGGTTTGTTGAACAATTCCACTATACTTGTTTCATTTAGTCTGTTCTCTCTCTCTCTCTCTCTGATCTTTCTCTCTCTCTCTCTCTCCCCGTTCTCTCATTCTCTCACTCTCGCTTAGTTAAATGTGACCTTACTGCAATTACACTTCCTCCAGTGAGACAATTATAAATAAGTCATCTTTCATGGCAGAAGAAAGAGGGAAAATAATGATGCAGACTATTTTGAGGAATCCTTGGCGCTGTGTGTGCTGTTTGAAGTTGTTCTCCTGAAACT
The DNA here is from genome assembly GCF_016432855.1 of Salvelinus namaycush. Classification (NCBI taxonomy): domain Eukaryota; kingdom Metazoa; phylum Chordata; class Actinopteri; order Salmoniformes; family Salmonidae; genus Salvelinus; species Salvelinus namaycush. The sequence continues at coordinate 17,203,891 of NC_052339.1, read as the reverse complement.
GAGAATACCTCTGTCTTTGTTTCTGTGTTCACATGCAAATCATCCTCAAGGAAACCCTGCCCTTCTGCACTGTCCAAATACTTACTCTTTGTCCCTCCCTCCCTCCCTCCCTCCCTCCCTCCCTCCCTCCCTCCCTCCCTCCCTCCCTCTCTCTTTGTCATGTTCTTTTCTTTCAATCCCACATTTTAGCTCTGGGATTAAAAGTGAAAATTCCACAGGTGTTGATTTCTCTTTTCTCTGTTCTTCTTCCTCCTCGACAGGTGCAAGTGTAACCTTCACGCCAATAGTTGTGTGTTTGACAAAGAGACGCTAAATTGTGAGTGTGAGCACAACACCACGGGGCCGGACTGTGGCCGCTGTAAGAGGAACTACCAGGGACGGACGTGGAGCGCAGGCTCCTATCTACCCATCCCCAAGGGCACGGCAAATACCTGTGAGTAACCAACGCACACGCACAGCAATACACATGCACAAATATATTCACACATGCACAGAGACACATGAACAGATGCAGATAGATATTATGAACACATAATACAGATGCAAACATACACACATATATGCACAATATATTTCTCGCAGGTGCAGGTATTCGCACTCATGCTCTGAAGCACCCACAAATTCACACACCTCATGATGGTCATGCTCTCTCTCTCGTTCTCTCTCTTTCTCTCTCTCTCTCCCTCTCTCTCTCTATGTCTTTCTCTCTCATCAGGGGGTGGATGTAATCCAGAGGTCTTCGTCTCTTTACTACAACAGTCCCAGATCCCACTCTAACGCTAGTCTCCTTCTCATCTTTTCATCCCCTCTACAACGTCTAGCTACTGCACTAAACAAACCACAGTGTATTCATGTCATTCTTTCACAGCTTTGTATTTGTACACTGCCTTTTGAGAACAGAAAATTGGGTATCTCCCTCCATTGTTCTTAACAGGTCACATGCTGGATGTCTGATGTGAGGCTCATGGCGATGGGGCTAAAGGGGCCAAGGTTGCCAGTAGCCTGCACAGACGTGATGTAATGCAGCTGGTTATTCCAGCTCAGGGAGATTCTTTAGGAAACTCTTGTGTGTGTGTGTGTGTGTGTGTGTGTGTGTGTGTGTGTGTGTGTGTGTGTGTGTGTGTGTGTGTGTGTGTGTGTGTGTGTGTGTGTGTGTGTGTGTGTGTGTGTGTGTGTGTGTATGTGTATGTGTATGTGTATGTGTTTGTGTATGTGTGTGTCTGTGTGTGTGTGTGTCCAGAGTGTGGCAGGAGCTTCCTTCTTTAACACCCTCCTCCCCTCCTCCCCTATAAGCCTTGTTTGGCCAGACGTAAGGTCTGTTTCACTTCTAGCAGGGAGGAGTTGTAAATGAGCTCGGATCAAAGTAGTCAGAGGCAGACGCGTCTCCCATGGACACACACACACACACACACACACACACACACACACACACACACACACACACACACACACACACACACACACACACACACACACACACACACACACACACACACACACACACACACACACACACACACTGAGAGACAGAGAGTGAGAGAGACAGCCCCACGCATGCACACACACAAACACACACACAGGTGGCAGATGCTTCCTTCTGTACCACCCTCTTCCCCTCCTCCTCCATAAACCCTGTTTGGCCAGACGGAAGCCAGCTAGCGCTGTCAAATAAATGGCATATGCCTCCGAGACACACCTTATAGGGCAAGTTGCCATTTTAACATAGACAGGGGGTTACTGAATACCCAGAAGAAAAGGAAGAGAGAGGATCATTATTGCCAAGGACATGTTGAAGGCACAACCAGTCATTTTTTGATGCTGTTGGTGATGGTTTGATTGTGTTGGCATTTCTGAGCCTGTAGGGTTTATCGTAGACAGGTCTGTTATTGCGTTTGGCTGGATGTTTTTGTCCGTTAGTGATCTCTTGGCTGCTGGGTGATGATGTAAAAAAAAGTATTCTCCCTCCCAGGTGGCGAGAGTTATGAGTCTTAGGGAGTGTTAGCAAAATGGTCATTCTGAGACTGAGATTGACAGGACATTATTAAAAATGCCAATGTGGGTGGGTGTGTGTGGACTCACACACACATACACGCACGCACAGGCACACACACTCACGCACACACACACACACACACACACACACACACACACACACACACACACACACACACACACACACACACACACACACACACACACACATGTTCTCTCTCTCACACATACACAGTCCCCTTCACCCTCATGATAAAAGACAGTCTTACCGTAAAGTACATTATTATACTTTATGAAAAAATCCATAATGCCGTAATACTGTGAGGTCTAAGAACGCGTGCCCTTCCCCTTGGAATAGAGAAAAGGCATGATACTAACAGAAAAAGCTCCTTATGCTGTTTGTAATTTCAAAAGCAATCACAGACAATTTCACAACTCTATCTAAATGTCCCCCCAACCTATCGAGCATATCGCTGTCCTATACAGAGAAATTTGTCAAAATCAAATATTTAATTAGGATTTAATTTATTTTTATGATACACATCAAGTCGTGTGAAGTGGTAACGAGATCGATGAATCATGTTAGAGGACGGTGATACAGTGGATGATTCGACACATATGTTACCGTGTCAAATCTACAGAGTCGACAAGGAAAAGAAGAATAGCTTGTTCTTTCTGACCGAGTGAATGAGGGAAAGTGATGGAGAAAGGAAGGGACGGGTGAGATGGAGGGATGGGAAGTGGGCATCACTCTCTGTCACGGATAACTCTGCCTTCTGGGGCCTCGGAATATTCTCGCTCTCCCTCCCTTTCTCCCTCCCTCCCGCTCACTCTCTTTCTCTCCCTCCTACTTTCTCTCTCTCTCTCTCTCTCTCTTTACTTCTCTCTAACCCCTCTTTCCGTGTGTCAGTGAAGAGAGAAGGAGAGGGATCAGTTGGAGAATTACCCATGGCAGTTCATTCTTCTAGGGCGAGGGGTTGCAAGGGAGAAAGATGGAGGATAGTGGTGTAGTGGGTCTCAAGCCTTTCTTCCTCAAATGGGGGAACTAGACTGGAACTGAAAAGGCTAGCTTGGTGAGCTGTGAAAACTGTGAAGACTGTTCTAGAGGCAGGTTACAGTGTGTAAAACTGCACTGAGTGTACAAAACATTAGGAACACCTTCCTAATATTGAGTTGAACCCCCTCAGAACAGCCTCAATTCGTCAGGGCATGGACTCTACAAGGTGTCTTAGGCGTTCCACAGGGATGCTGGCCCATGTTGACTCCAATGCTTCCCACAGTTGTGTCAAGTTGGCTGGAAGTCCTTTGGGTGGTGGACCATTCTTGATACACACACAGGAAATGTTTGAGGATGAAAATCCCAGCAGTGTTGCAGCTCTTGAAACAAACATCTACTACCAACCCCGTTCAAAGGCACTTAAATCTTTTGTCTTGCCCATTCACCCACTGAATAGCACACATACATAATCCATGTCTCAATTGTCTCAAGGCTTAAAAACTATTATTTAATCTGTCTCCACTTCATCTACACTGATTGAAGTGGATTTAACGGGTGACATGAATAAGAGATCATAGCTTTTACCTGGATTCACCTGGTAAGTCTATATTATGGAAAGAACGGGTGTCCTTAATGTTTTGTACCCTCAGAGGCATGCAATCGTAAAACCAGTGAAATGTTAAACATGTATGTACTGTATCATACCACATTCCACATGTCTAAACATTGTTAGGTAACATTATGTTACCTTGTTGTTATGTAAAACAACCATGGGAGTGTTCAAGCGTTCAGATCTATCCACAGAGAATGATAAGGAGATCACTGTTGTCATGGATACACCTCAGGTCTAAAGTAGACAGTCTGAAATGATGGCCTCTTGATAGCCGTACCGTAAACACACCATCAACGTTATAGCCTTTCTCAGGAACCACCCCCCACATTAAAACAACTATGGTAAGTACAAATCATGTAAGGTCTATCAGGCTCTGTATTGCATCACACTTCCCTGCCTTGTGGTCCATGTTGGACGGCAGTTCTGTGGTCAGCGACACGTGCGATCGTACCAAACGCTCCTTGGTCATATCGAACCCACCTCTGATCTCTAATTCCTCAGGATTAGGAGCCACATGTAAAGCTTCACATCTTGCCGAGAGGAGTTGTAAATGAGCTCAGATCAAAGTAGTCAGAGGCAGACGTCTCTCCCATGGACACACACACACACACACACACACACACACACATATCCCCGGGGGGATTTGTAGGGATTCCTCTACTCCTCCTCCGTGACAGACCCTGGTCCGTGGGGAAAGGCAAGCCAAAGCCATCTAACTGATATCAGCTTTTATGCGACTTATTGATTTTACCGCTTTCGATTTTAATGCCACCATAGGGGTCAGAGTTTAATAGGTTAGCATTGAATAACTCTCTGTTACAGTAGTCTTTCCTATCTGGGTAAAGTACACTAGTCTGCTAACAGGATCTAGGAAGATTTGTCCCTAGCTTGATCATGCACTGTATTGTACAATGGATTCTGGGGGTGAAGTTTCACTAAGTGCAGATCTGGAATCAGCTCCTACTCTATACGATTGGCTCTGTTGAGGAGACACAGTAGTCATGCAGCTTTAACAGATACCATATTTATGTCTTATAACAGACTTACCAACCCCTAACCAGCAATACTGTAGCATGTATCTGGAGGAGGTGACAGTCACAATAGGAGCAAACCATTCTGCTTCTCTAATTAGTGTACAATAACGCATAACAACCAGATGTCACAGCAGTGTTATTCACTGTTGAATCCAACGGTGTGGTTCAGCATGATGGCAATAAGAGAATAAGACGTTTAAGTGATAATGCCTGAGAAGCCGGTGTTCGGACGACTTAACAACATCGTGCCAATATATCCTCCAAACACCGGCTTCGAGGGCAATATCACTTAAGCGTCTTATTCTCTTATTGTTACTAACCTATTCAAATAGTGATTGACATGTTTTCATTAAAAACATTATTTTGATGAATTTATTCATACTATTTCATCCTTCCACAAGATATATTCCTGACACAAATCTAAGGTTGCTACCCAAGCCAGCTGGTTCGTTCTACTGGTTCGGTGGCCAGAGACGTGACCCAGTCGTTAAGTATTGTTGTTCTGTATCTATGGACGCGACCCAGTCGTTCATTCTAAGTGTTCCATTGCCATACTGGCTGGCAAAGTTATTTTCCCTTGCTTGCTAGATTGCCAACTACGGCTAACTTACAGTCACGTCAAACAGTGCAGACAGAATAACAACAAAGTAGCTGCCTTTGCATTTGTTTAAGCTGTTTTCTAGTGACATTTATTTGGATATATCCATAATAATGAGCTAATGATGTACGATTTCACCTGCCATAAAAAAATGTGGTCTCTCGTAAGGACACTTTTGTTCAGAGGAGCTAGCCAACAACACCGCTAACACAATCACTTCATACTGAAAAGACTGCACTTTGTTAGGCAAGTCAGTTAAGAACAAATTCTTATTTACAATGACGGCCTCCTGGGGAACAGTGGGTTAACTGCCTTGTTCCGGGGCAGAAGGACAGATTTTTACCTTGTCAGCTTGGGCATTCGATCCAGCAACCTTTCGGTTACTGGCCCAACGCTCTAACCACTAGGCTACCTGCCACCCCTTTCAGAAATTGTGTTTGCGAAAATGCATTATGACACATTTCTGTTTTCTCAATGACATTAAATTCAGCATTTTAAGCGCAAGTTTTAAGCATTAAAGTTTGTTCCAGCTGAGCGAGTCTGACCACAAGTCAGAGACCACTATGATGACACACCAATGCATTTGATGGATCCTTTTTATCTTCTTCTAATGCCTCTTAAGGGAAGTAATCCAAAAGTAATCATTACTGAGTTTGGATAATCTAAAAGTTATGTTACTGATTACAGTTTTGGACAGGTAACTAGTAACTGTAATGGATTACATGGCAAAACAAGTCAGCCAAAATGTAGATTTAGAAGGAAAATACACTATTGTTTCCTATGAATCTTTCCACACAGTGGGATATATCCCACTTCAACAGATCATCATAACCACCTATAACATGTTGCCTGATACTATATTTCCTGCTGCCGTCAGTGGTTGAACGCAGTCTGGCCCTGTTCAAGCAGCCAGCCCAGCCTGTTCCTGAGTCCTAGCTGCTATAATGAAGGGTGTCTGCAGCAGTGTGTCTGGAGTGATACCATGGATACTGTAATTAGTGATACCTAAAGGCCTAGGTGGCCATTGTGTCTACACAGAGATGGGAAGAGAAGAGCTCTCTGCTCCCTCTTTCCCTGCCTCCCTCGCTCCCTCAATCTCTCTCTCCCACTTCACCACCCCCCTCCCTCTCCTCCCTGCCTCTCTCCCTCCTTCCCTCCCTGCATTATTTAATTATACAGCATTCTAGTTCTGTATCCAAACACCCCCCCCATCCCTCTGTTCTTTATCTTCCCTCTCCTCTTTAGGTGTTGATGCTTTACTCTCTTTCCTCTCTGCTATTTGCATTGTCTCCTGACTCTGCTGATCCTGTTCCCACTCCTCTATTGTCATTTCATTCACTCTCTCTCTCCTTCCTCTCTCCCTTTCCCTCTCTCCATACCCCCCCCCCCCCCCCCCCCGAGACCCGGCTTGTTTACTTTGCCTTTCCAACATCTCGCTCGCTGCAGCTGCGACGGTAATCTTTCTTTCAAATATTTGTTTCTTCCGTCTCAGGATTCTGTGTGCCTCATTCCCGGAATCTTAACTGTGCCTCCGAACTCGGCACACATGCACTTTACCACTTGCCACCTTCGATATAGATCTATTCCCCTTTCCCCCACAAGACATTTAGATGTAGGCGGTCGAGTGTTGAGAGTGTTCAGGATGGGGGCAGGCTGGAATTCGTCTCCAGAGGAATTCAATCAAATTATGTCTGCTGCTTTTTCCGTGGCACAGATCGGCAAACTTCCCTCCATCCAAACCTCCATCCAAACCGGTTACTGGTGCCTGTCACTACTATACCGATTGTGCCGGAGAAGGAGATCGAGCCAGTGCAAGAGAGTCAGTGCAACAAAAATGTTATTATAAAGGGGGTCAATGTAAATAGTTCAGGTAGCCATTTGATGAACTGTTCAGCAGTCTTATGGCTTGGGGTTAGAAGCTGTTCAGGAGCATTTTGGTCCCAGACTTGGTGCTCTGGTACCGCTAGTCGTGTCGTAGCAGAGAAAACAGTCTATGACTTAGGTGGCTGGAGTCATTGACAATTTTTAGGGCCTTCCTCTGACACCGCCTGGTATAGAGGTCCTGGATGGCAGCCCCAGTGATGTACTTGGCCGTACGCACTACCCACTGTAGCGTCTTGTGGTCAGATGCCGAGCAGTTGCCGTACCAAGTTGTGATGCAACCAGTCAAGATGCTCTCAAAGGGGCAGCTGTTGAACTTTTTGAGGATCTGAGGGCCCATACCAAATGTTTTCAACCTCCCGAGGCAGAGGAGGTATTGTCATGCCCTCTTCACGACTCTGTTGGTGTGTTTGGACCGTGATAGGTCCTTAGTGATGTGTACACTGAAGAACTTGAAGCTCTTGACCCGCTCCACTACAGCCCTGTCGATGTGAATGGGGCGTGTTCAGACCTTCATTTCCTGTCGTCCACGATAAGATCCTTTGTCTTGCCATTGTCTGTGAAATGATGACAGCCAGGGAAAGTCATTGCCAACTTTACCTGCGGTGGAAATGTAGAAGATAAGCTGTTGTGGCTGGTCCAGGTAGACACAGAGACAAAGACCTGGTGAAGGTCAGGATGGGGTTCCGTTGAAACAAACATAATGAGGCTTGCAGGTATTCTACTACCATTCTACTGCAATGACACAAATAGGCATTCTACTATCACTGCAATGACACAAATAGGCATTCTACTATCACTGCAATGACACAAATAGGCATTCTACTGTCACTGCAATGACACAAATAGGTATTCTACTATCACTGCAATGACACATAGGCATTCTACTATCACTGCAATGACACAAATAGGCATTCTACTATCACTGCAATGACACATAGGCATTCTACTATCACTGCAATGACACAAATAGGTATTCTACTATCACTGCAATGACACAAATAGGCATTCTACTGTCACTGCAATGACACATAGGCATTCTACTATCACTGCAATGACACATAGGCATTCTACTATCACTGCAATGACACAAATAGGCATTCTACTATCACTGCAATGACACAAATATGTATTCTACTATCACTGCAATGACACAAATAGGTATTCTACTATCACTGCAATGACACAAATATGTATTCTACTATCACTGCAATGACAGAAAAAAAAGACAGTCAGGGGGGAAAAAGAGCCAACCACCAACAAACATGTAATCAAATTACCAAAAAACTGTAACTATAATACATTACTTTACCAGATGAAATATTTCATTTAGATTACAGATACTTTTGATTTCAAGATGATTACTTCTTAGATTACTTTTGAATTCAGAAAGGAGGTTTGCGGGAAAAATACATTATGACACCTTTCGGTTTTCTCAATGACATTCAATTCATAATCAAAAAAAGGCATACATTTAAGTTTGTTCCACCTGAATGAGTCTGACCACAAGTCAGAGACCAGTATGACACACCAAATGCATTTTATTCATATTTTTCTCTTCTTCTAATGCCTCTTACAGGAAAAGTACTCCAAAAGTAACTGGAAGTAATCAGATTACGCTACTGTGTAATCCAAATGTTTACGTTACTGATTACAATTTTGGGCAGGTATTTAATAACTGAAACGGATTACATTTAGAAAGTAAACTACCCAACCCTGTCCATGGATGGCTAATTGGCAGATAGGCCCTTCAATGGGAGACTGGGAACAGTTTAAGTCTGGCCAATCATACAGTACAGATACTAGTCGCTGGTGGATAGAGCTAGATTAATCTGAGTTTGAGACTTTGTATTTGGCCCATTTTCTGATTTTCTACTTTATGAGTGGATGTGTGTGAGTGTGTGTGTGTGTGTGTGTGTGTGTGTGTGTGTGTGTGTGTGTGTGTGTGTGTGTGTGTGTGTGTGTGTGTGTGTGTGTGTGTGTGTGTGTGTGTGTGTGTGTGAGTGAGTGTGTGTGTGTGTGTGTGTGTGTGTGTGTGTGTGTGTGTGTGTGTGTGTGTGTGTGTGTGTGTGTGTGTGTGTGTGTGTGTGTGTGTGTGTGTGTGTGTGTGTGTGTGTGTGCGCGTACGTGCCTGCATCTATACGTGTCTGCATCTGTGCCTGTATCCGTGCTTGTGTATATATATATATACATATATGTGTAAACGTGTGTATACACACATCCACTCGCCACGCCCTTAGAGATCATGTTCCCCATCAAACAGACGAGTGACCTCTGAGAGACTGAGAAGAGACTGAGAAGTGACCTCTGAGAGACTGAAAAGTGACTGAGAAGTGACCTCTGAGAGACTGAGAAGTGACCTCTGAGAGACTGAGAAGAGACTGAGAAGTGACCTCTGAGAGACTGAGAAGTGACTGAGAAGTGACCTCTGAGAGACTGAGAAGTGACTGAGAAGTGACCTCTGAGAGACTGAGAAGTGACTGAGAAGTGACCTCTGAGAGACTGAGAAGTGACTGAGAAGTGACCTCTGAGAGACTGAGAAGAGACTGAGAAGTGACCTCTGAGAGACTGAGAAGTGACTGAGAAGTGACCTCTGAGAGACTGAGAAGAGACTGAGAAGTGACCTCTGAGTGACTGAGAAGTGACCTCTGAGTGACTGAGAAGTGACCTCTGAGTGACTGAGAAGTGACCTCTGAGTGACTGAGAAGTGACTGAGAAGTCACCTCTGAGAGACTGAGAAGTGACTGAGAAGTGACCTCTGAGTGACTGAGAAGTGACTGAGAAGTGACTGAGAAGTGACCTCTGAGAGACTGAGAAGTGACTGAGAAGTGACCTCTGAGAGACTGAGAAGTGACTGAGAAGTGACCTCTGAGAGACTGAGAAGTGACTGAGAAGTGACCTCTGAGAGACTGAGAAGTGACTGAGAAGTGACCTCTGAGAGACTGAGAAGTGACCTCTGAGTGACTGAGAAGTGACTGAGAAGTGACCTCTGAGAGACTGAGAAGTGACTGAGAAGTGACTGAGAAGTGACCTCTGAGAGACTGAGAAGTGACTGAGAAGTGACTGAGAAGTGACCTCTGAGAGACTGAGAAGTGACTGAGAAGTGACCTCTGAGAGACTGAGAAGTGACTGAGAAGTGACCTCTGAGAGACTGAGAAGTGACTGAGAAGTGACCTCTGAGAGACTGAGAAGTGACTGAGAAGTGACCTCTGAGAGACTGAGAAGTGACTGAGAAGTGGAGATCATAAAAGTCTATGGAGCGCTCCATAAACATAAGCACACTAATGCTCTTCCTGTGCACAATTAGATTATGTTATGGAGCATAATGGAGAGATGCAGAGACACACACACACACACACATACACTCATACACACACACACATTCTGTTATGACTAGTAATTGGGAATATGGGCAGGTGAAGGGGATTGGAAATGATGGTAATTGAAAGTTAATGTAATGAAGCGACATACAATCTCCAACATCTGCTTTCCTGCCTGCTAGTTGTTCATAGGTATAATAATTACATTGACAGGCAATGCTGCTCTGGCCGTGACCTGGCGAAGAAAAGGTTGTTGGATCAATACCCTAAATTTTGTGAAGTGAAGGATTGAATGTGTTTCTTGTATTGACAACCGTTAATTCATCAAATGGATGTTTTAGAGTTGAAATAAGTAGCCTGATGGACAAAGTGCTACATTTCAATGCAATACAGTTTAAATTCTACTCTGAATAGATTTACTTAGAAATAATGTAATCTAGTCTCTACCTGTATTTTGGGATTGATGGTTGCAATAAAACAATTAAAATAAAATAAACTGAAAATGTTTCAATAAAGTAAAATACTTACTCTAAGAACTATAAACTATTAGGGCTCATGCATATCCCCTCGGCTCTAAATCATTTTCTAATATTTATTTAGAATAATTGAAGGGAAGATTGCAGAATTAGGTTGCTGTTAAACATTCTGATTAGTTTCATCCTTTCAACTAAAAGTCCCAATACGACATATAAAATGTGTATTTTGGGAGAAATTTGTATTTTATCAAGTTGGAAAAGTGTTCGGATAAGTGACAGTTGAAGTCGGAAGTTTACATACACTTTAGCCAAATACATTTAAACTCAGTTTTTCACAATTCCTGACATTTAATCCGAGTAAACATTCCCTGTCTTAGGTCAGTTAGGATCACCACTTTATTTTAAGAATGTGAAATGTCATAATAATAGTAGAGATAATTATTTATTTCATCTTTTATTTCTTTCATCACATTCCCAGTGGGTATTTTGATTTTCCCATGATGTCAAGCAAAGAAGCACTGAGTTTGAAGGTAGGCCTTGAACTCCATCCACAGGTACACCTCCAATTGACTCAAATTATGTCAATTAGCCTATCAAAAGCTTCTAAAGCCATGACATTTTCTGGAATTTTCCAAGCTGTTTAAAGGCACAGTCAACTTAGTGTATGTAAACTTCTGACCCACTGGAATTGTGATACAGTGAATTATAAGTGAAATAATCTGTCTGTAAACAATTGTTGGAAAATTACTTGTGTCATGCACAAAGTAGATGTCCTAACCGACTTGCCAAGACTATAGTTTGTTAACAAGAAATTTGTGGAGTGGTTGAAAAAACGAGTTTTAAGGACTCCAACCTAAGTGAATGTAAACTTCCGACTTCAACTGTACATGTAAATATGAGCACTACATGAGCAGGAGTGAAGCCTCTGTCCACATAAGACGGTGAAGACCCACATCATCCCAAATCCAGTTGTTGTAGCTTGCTTGCTAGCTTATTCCATCCCCAAACTCCGTGCTAGATCCGTGTGAGTGGGACAGTTCCTTTTGCATGGGCCCGGTGCACTTAGATAGCTGGCTATCTGTGTTTTTTTATCATCTACTAGCAACATAACATGACAAAACTCTTTAATACCTACTTACCCGATTCACCTAGGCTCAGTTATTCCTATATGCAATAAAAATAACAGATATACTGTACAGTTTGAATATTGCATTTCTTTCAATACTTGTTGTATAGTTTAAACATTTAGAGCTAACACTGGGCTTTGAAACCTCTCCTCTTTATTCTCTATGAAAGAAGTATCAGGAAGTATCAGAAGCCAGCATTCTTTCTTTTCAGCTGTGATTCACTGAATAAGATTGCATAATGTGTGTGTGTGTGTGTGTGTGTGTGTGTGTGTGTGTGTGTGTGTGTGTGTGTGTGTGTGTGTGTGTGTGTGTGTGTGTGTGTGTGTGTGTGTGTGTGTGTGTGTGTGTGTGTGTGTGTGTGTGTGTGTGTGTGTGTGTGTGCGAGTGTGCGTGCGTGCATGCGTGCGTGTGTGTGTGTGCATTTGCTGTGCCATTCTCTGGTTGGCGTCCTTTCCCTCTCAGGTAGTCTGCCTCCAGAGTCTACTACTATTCTGTGTTCATCTACCTGTCTGCCTCCCCACTCCCCACTCCCCACACACCTCGCCAATAAGTCATACATTTGGCTCCTAACTATGCCTGTCGAGCCAGGATCAGAGAGAGAGAGAGAGATGATGTGAGGTGGATCGATGGCTTATGGCTGGCCAGAGCGTGCTTGCTTGCACACAAACACACACACACACACACACACGTGTGTGGACATGCAGACACACATACACACACTAGCAGGCACAAACACACACACACATACACATACACATTATGTTATGCAGACCCCCTTTGTAGACAGAAGGAGAATGATGAGGTAATCCTCCAGGCACACCAAGCGCTGTTGACTGAACAACTGAGAGGCCTCCATTTGATGAAGGAGTAATAAAAGACAACAGATCACAGATGTCTCCATATCTCCTCAGTGTTTGGGGGAAGATGTGCGATGGAGACACAGGGAGAGAGAGAGAACCCAGACATACCTTGTTTATTTATTTATCTATGGCTTTATTTATTTATTTCCTCCATTTACAGAGCACAGCGTGGCTCCCCTTCCTGTTGTTACGGCTTGTTTGTCGTTGTTTGTTTACGCGACAGACAGACACTGACAGACAGACAAATGCCCACATAGGGGTTGGCGCTCAGAGAGGAGTATAGTGCAAACGGACAAATTAGCAAAACGCAAAATCTACGTGTCACCAACAACTCATCATAACAAGACATCACATCTACGTGATCCAAATATCCACCACCAATTGATTCTCTACTACTGTGGGATTTATGAGGACTTTTAAGACTCAGTCAGTCACATTCGGCAGCCTGGGACCGTGCTGGTCTATAAAGCTCAGTGAGTCTCTGAAATCTATGCAGGGCAAATAGTCTGCTGTGTGAAAGATCTGGTCGCCATGGGGATGTGTCTGTCTGACTGTGTTATCTGTTCAGAGCGGGAGCTGGCACATCAGACAGTCGGTCGGTTGTATCGACAGACTGGGATAATGATAAAACTAATGTCTACGCTCAACCACAGAGCAAGACACTGTTGGGATAAAGTTTGTCCAAAATCAGGTGTTTTGGTTTTTTATTTAGTCTGGTGTGTCTCCGTGTTATCTTGTGTGAGTGTATGTGCGTGCGTGGGGGTAATATTTCCTCATATTTATCTGCTGTTTACAAGATTACATTCAATGTTTTTAAATGAATACAAACAATGTCCTAAACTGCAATTTACAGTTTGTTAAAGTAGAATGAAATGTACATGACTAATCTCTCAATGTCAACTGTGTTTTGTCTTTGTCTTGCAGGTATCCCCAATAGCATTGGTCCAGTTAGTAAGTAAATTCAAAGCAGAAAAGAAAAGACAGAAACTGCTTGATGCTTTGCTATGTCTGATCATATCCCTCCCTTAAGTCCACTTGGTTTTAAATTTTCATTTCTGATTTAGGTCCTCCATTATTCATTAAGTGAAGGATCAGTCATAATTGGTTTGGAAATGTTCATTATGCCAGGGTTAGTCTAATTCCCTGTTGTTTTCCTCCCTAACGGAAATAGCAATAGCTCTCTGCCATATTGTCTAGAATTGCTCAGTGTGGAGGTGGACTAATTCACCTTCAACAAGATAAGCCTAGATAGCAGCCAGACGCCTGTGCATGCATACAAAACATGTTTTTGCCCCTTTGCATTATACATAAATGGCATATAGAGTTTATGAAAGTGCCCGGATCTCAGTGGTGGAATAATGTCAGCGAGGTCAGTTTAATATGAGCGCTGGATATTATCTGCTGCAGCCAGTCGCCCCTGGAGCACAGAGAGAGACGTCTAGAGACGTAGTCTGGTTTTACCACAGCAGCCAGCTGGGACTGCACCTCAGGAGAATAAAGGGAGACGCACACACCAAGGCTGCGTCTGAAATGGCACCCTATTCCCTCTACAGTGCACTACTTTTGACCCGAGATCTATGGGCCCTGGTCAAAGTGTGTGCACTATGTAGGGAATCGGGGGTGTCATTTCAGATGTACAAAGGTATTGAACAAGTCAAAGTGCATTCAGAGCCCCAGCCCATTCCACATCAATCCACCTATCAATCGACGTATTGAATGATGTGGAATTCTCCTGAGGTGCAGTCCTTAGCTAACACCCCCTCTATGGGGGAAAAAAGCAAGAGACACAAATCAGCTAAGATGGACAGCATCCCATTAGTCTTGAATGGTTTCCTCTCTTTGATTCCTGGCTGTATCTCCATGACTGCAGATATCTAAAGGACTATATAGGTTAGAGCAATATGGCTACCAGACCTACCCAGTCCTTTGATGTGTCAGCATTCATGAAGGGAAAGAGATAAGGAAAGGAAGCTTTTCATAATAGTGGGACGTAGCCATGATCAGAATTTACAATGGTATCAGCATATTGGCTAGTCGGCTAGTTGGCGATGAACTTCAAACCACAACTTTGAACCACAACAGTAACCACAACTGATGTCAAACTAACGTAAACGTAAACCGATAGTTTGATTCAAATAATAACCAGTTTGTCATGAATATTCTGAAACATTTTATGTCAGAAATTAGCATAGAACCAAGTGGACCCCCTCCCTCCCTCTACCCGAAACCCCCAATCTTAGAGAGCTGAATGTGTTCAGTGTTGTCTCCTGCCTGTGCATGACCAATGCTCTATACATATGCTGCATGCATGTTCTCCATACATATATACTGTATATGCTGTACATGCACCACTCACATGTCACCACCTCGCTAGCTCCTCCCTAACCCAACCCCACACCTAGTCAGACCATCACCAACGGCTGCTCTCTCTCTTAGTGGGGAGTGTCTGTATTATAGCCTGTCTGTCTGTCTGTGGGACTCACAGAAAGGACACACTCACTGACTGACTGACGATGGCCAAGTCTGTACGGTTCATTCAGACCAGGCCTGTAGGTATTGAAACACTCACGAGATGCTGTCTGTCTTTCTTTACACCAGCAGACGCACCTCCATAACTACCACAACATGAAACACTACCCAGCTGTGGTAGTGTAGACACACCAAGGATGAAGTTGGGGTAAACCAAACTGAAATCGTGTGTATGTAGCTATGTCCTCTCAAATACAAAAGAACCAACCAGAACACAGCTAAATGTCCTTGAGGACAGCAAACAGAAAACACTGCACTTTTTCATATTGTTGTTTGAAGGTAATTTAATTCTTTATTGACTTTTCCTCAATTCTATTTCAAGTTGATTAAGCCAGCCAGATTTGCCCTAATGCAGCCATTAAAGCAAAGTTTAAATTGAAATAAAAACGATTCTGGGCTCTGCGAGATTTCATTTCATTATGACAGCAGCATTGATTATAATTCGTCACTTCTCATTAAGCACGGTTCACCTGTATTCTCCCTTCACCCTAATAACTAATAGAAGACCAGATGTGCTACATATTGGATCGAAATAAAGCTCTAATTTCTCTAGTCAAATTCCTCTAATTATGACGCCAATGAGAAGAAAATACTCCACATGTCAATTTATTGTATTTTTCATCCAATGAGGGAAGTATTTGTGTTGTCACTTTGATTTCTGGATTTCACAAACATTACTCCTCGGTCGATATAAAATGACCCACTGCATCCTTTCTATCTGCTCTTTCATTTGTTCCTTTCTTCTCCTTATCCTTAGAAACAGAACTTCCCATCAGTTACTGATCAATATCTCAACAGAACATATTCTCCTGATAATAATCCGAAACCCCTAAATACTTTCAATAAATAACTTGCTGGCCAATATTGGATTCTGGTCAATATGGCTGAACAATTTATTTTTCGACTGACATGACATACTATGTACTTTATCAGTTATGGAGCTGTCATGGAGAGGGTTTGGTTAGTAACTCAACCAGTCAAACACTACAGTATATACTGACTGTATGTCTGTGTGCCTGAGTGCATGCATACCCAAACCCATGAATTACCCATATCTTTAACAAAACTGAATGTATTACAAACGATTAGACACAACACACGGTAATGCTCACTATCCAATGGCACAGTAGTTAAGTTGCTTGCTGTGACACTACCGGACACTAATCACCGGCCAATGATCACATGATCACACTGAAGTCAGTGATACTGCAACAGAGAGACTTGGTGATGCTTTTGTGGGGGATTAAAATACTAGAATACATGACTAGCCTTTCCTTCTGTCTCTGCTTGACTTAAGACAACTCCATCACCTAACCAACCGACCAACCACAACCACCAAACACCGCCAGTATTTCCCCCGCCATGGAAATACAGAATTGTATGTAATTAGGTTACAGTACACCACAACTATCAGTCATTCCAACCCCTGACACACCACATTATGTATTAATCGTTATTCCTCGACCAGAAATACACTGTAATTAGATATTGATTGAATAGTCAATTTGATGAATTAAACAAAATGCCTGCGACAACTTAGTTTCTATCTATACACTCTTAGGAAAAAAAGGTGCTAAGTAGAACCATACAGGGTTCTTTGGTTTGTCCCCTTAGGGGAACCCTTTTTGGTGATAGGTAGAACGCTTTGCAGAGGGTTCTACCTAGAACTCTTGATGTAGGGTTCTACATAAAATCCCCTGTGGTTCTACCAAGAACCATTTTTATCTTTGATGGGTTCTTCCTAGAACAATCTCTGAACAGTTCCATCAGCCTTATTAGCCTTAAAAATGTTACTCTTCATGGCAATATATATCATAAGGTCTTTCTTTGAGGGCCTAGTTATACCCTAACACAGTGGTGTTAGGAAACTCCTGGTTTACAGGCCAAATCAGGTCAGGAAGTCACATTATGCTGGCCTGCAAAGTGATTTATAATTCCTATTGGATATTGGAATCCAGCGAGTGAGGATATCACCAGCAACCTGCATTCAGAATGACTGCCACCGTAGGGAAGATTGATTAATAGGACTGCCTAAATGATCTAAACGGGAACAACCACCTCAGTAATGGGTGCAATAAGTCCAACTACTTAGTTAAGAATGTTTTTATTTATCTTTGTGTAGCATAAGATTAATAAACCAATCAATGTACATTAAAAAATACAGATATTGAAATGAACAATTTTGAAAATCTATCTGCAAAACGAGCAAGCTGGGAAATGTGATAATGATGGGCGTAGTTTTGAGTGTTTTTTCTCTACACAGTAAAAATGACACACACTCAACTCTGGTTATTAACATCAGCACTGAGGTTATTTTATACCACTGAGTGTTAAAGTAACTGTCCAGTGTTTCCAGATTTCTATGAAATATGACCTATAATTAATTACGATGTGAGTTAAATAGTTTTCCTTCCAGAAAATGTTAATTAAGAATGTTATAAGCAGCTTTTCTGTGTTGGAATGGTGTGGGCGTACCCCAACAACAGAATGGTCTGGGTGTATACCGATCATTCAAAATATAAATGCCAGTAGACCGCTGATTGGCAAGCTCATCCTCTATGAGGAAATAGCAAGCATTTTTTAAACGGTCTGTTTGAGATACAAGTTTGAGGTGGGGTTTTTGAAGTGTTTTATCTTCAGTTTATGCTTTCGCCACAAAAATAAGTATAGGATGAGTCAACAACATTATTTGAGTATGAGTTAACAGAATATTAACTTTTAAAAGTGAGATTTTCACTGGATAGTTAGTTTAAAATAATTTAACTCCTGAATCAACACTAGAAATGTTACATTGAATAATCAACACTAGGTAAACCTGGCCAATTTGCTGTGTGGGTAAAAATAACAGTGCCTTCAGAAAGTATTCACACCCTTTGACTTTTTCCACATTTTGTTGTGTTACAGCCTGGCCTACACACAATACTCCATAATGTGAAAGTGTAGTATTAGTAATATTAATTAAATATGAAACGCTGAAATGTCTTGTGTCAATAAGTATTCAACCCTTTTGTTAGGGCAAGCCTAAATAAGGTCAGGAGTAAAAATGTGTTTAACAAGTCATATAATAAGTTACATAGACTCACTCTGTGTGCAATAATAGTGTTTAACATTCTTTTTTAATGACTACCTCATTTCTGTACCCCACACATATGATTATCTATAAAGCCCCTCAGTAGAACAATGAATTTCAAACACAGATTCAACCACAAAGACCAGGGAGGTTTTCCAAAGCCTCGCAAAGAAGAGGCGGCAGGTAGCCTAGTGGTTAAAGCGTTGGGCAAGTAGCCGAAAGGTACAAATCTGTCGTTCTGCCCCTGAACAAGGCAGTTAACCCACTGTAGGCCGTCATTGTAGATAAGAATTTGTTCTAAACTGACTGGCCTAGTTAAATAAAACTTAAATTAAAAAGAAATGTAATGGCCGTAATAGGAGAAAACTGAGGATGGATCAACAACATTGTTGTTATTCCACAATACAAACCTAAATGAAAGAGTGAAAAGAAAGAAGCCTGTACAGAATAAAACTATTCCAAAACATGCATCCTGTTTTCAATAAGGCACTAAAGTAAAACTGAAGAAAATGTGGCAAAGAAATTAACTTTATGTCCTGAATACAACGCGTTATTTTTAGTGCAAGTTCAACAACACATCACTGAGTACCACTCTTCATAATTTCAAGCATGGTGGGGGCTGCATCATGTTATGGGTATGCTTGTCATTGGCAACGACTAGGGAGTCTTTTAGGATATAGAATAGAGCTAAGTACAGGCAAAATCCTAGAAGAAAACCTGGTTCAGTCTGCTTTCCAAAAGACACTGAGAGACATTCACCTTTCAACAGGACAATAACCTAAACACAAGGCCAAATATACACTGGAGTTGCTTACCAAGACGACATTGAATGTTCCTGAGTGGCCTAGTAACAGTTTTTTCTTAAATCGGCTTGAAAATCTGGCAAGACTTGAAAATGGCTGTTCAGAAATTATCAACAACCAACTTGACAGAGCTTGAAGAATTTTAAGTAGAATAATGTGTAAATATTATACAATCCAGGTGTGCAAAGCTTACCCAGAAAGACACACAGCTTTAATCGCTGCCAAAGGTGATTCTAACATGTATTGACTTAAGGGTGTCAACACTTATGAAAATGAGATATTTCTGTATTTTATTTTCAATATATTTGCAAAAATGTCTGAAAACATATTTTCACTTTGTCATTATGGGGTATTGTGTGTAGATGGGTGAGAGATTTTTCATTCAGACTGTAACACAACAAAATCTGGAATAAGTCAAGGGGTATGAATACTTTCTGATGAGACTGTACAGTATATGTAAAATTATTAAGGGAACACCAGATACATTCACAAATATTCTCACACCTATTATTGTAATCTTATCAGGTTGCTCAAACTCCTGATGTTAAAGTTTAAACACTGAGATAAACACTCAAGCTGAGGCACTATTTAATAGTACCACAAAATACAATAAAAAAGCTTATTCAGATTCAGAAGGGTTCCCTTCTGGCCCTCCAAACAATCATCAAAGAACCCTTTCTTCCAAAAACAGGTATTCAGATTTTAAAAAAGGTTCTAGGTAGAACTCTTTGCCTTACAAAGAACCCATGTCTTCAAAAAAAAGTGTTCTTCCGATGAAAACGGTTCCTGGTAGAACCCTATCCCTCCTCAAAGAACCTTTTGGAACCTTTTTTTCTAAGAGTGTACATAGTTAAGCCAGCCACCATGTTTGCATAAGTTATGATCCCACTACATATCAGAGAGAATCTCAAGTTGTTGTTGTTTCTTTTTCTTTATGTTATGTTTATTCATCATTGCCATCAATGCACACACTCAAGTGAGCCATGAAACTACACAATTACATACAATGTCCCTGGGACAACATCTGGTGTTGGGATGCAACTACTGCTTGTCCCCGTATAGGCTTGACGGTCATTCTGTTGTTATGAGATGTTCTGAGTAAAGCCATGCCGGAGATGTATGTCTAGTTGTCTACATATGTCCCACCAGTCAACTCTTAGCAGAACCTCTACTGTTAGTGCATCTGATGTCCACTATAGCCAGTGCACCTAATCATTTATGGTTTCTCCCAATTGCATGCAGTTCGGCAGAATGTCTCATCCCTAGGTGTTGCTAACCGAAACCAAGGTAGGCTATACCTCCATATAAGATTAAACATATCTCTTTACAGATCTACCTCATATATACAGTAGTTAAACAGTGACTGTACTAGCTGTGACGGTTGAAACCAGATCCACCAGGAGGGAGCTTTTTCTGTTAATCTGTGTCAAAACCCTTAGTGATTTAGATTTTGTAAACTTGAAGAAAAGGCACCTTTGAAATGGGCAAGTTTGATTCCTGGCGTAGTCGGCAGACACTTGCATTAGCTGCAACATGCTGTTACAATATCCGCCTCTCCTCCCCTCCTCTTCTTGAGCCCCAAGATGCGGAATCTCTCCACAGGAGCAGGATGACGATAGGCATTCTGTCTTTCTCTCTCTCTCACTCTCTAACTCTCTCTCTTCCATTCCATTTCAATATCCTTAGATTATCCCCTTCGTTTTAATTAGGCGTGGCGCTTCTAGGGATTCTAGAATCCTATCTGAGCTCGGCGGGAAAAAATAGGGCGATTTCACAGAGAGGTTTATGTAGATTGATTTCAGGCAATCTCAAGTTGATCCATTGTGCTGATGTGCTGTGGCTGTGGCGACCGTTTTGCAAACAAACTGCCCATGTATTTCCATACAGAGCACTAGCCAAGCGGATGTAAAGATGTAGAGCCCTCAAACTCAACTCTGGACCTCGAAGCCAGTTTCACTGCATTTTTTTATCGTTCCCCTCTAATCAGGGACTGATTTAGACCTGGGACACCAGGTGTGTGCAATTAATTATCAAGTAGAACAGAAAACCAGCAGGCTCCAGACCTCGTAGGGTAAGAGTTGAGTATCCCTGATATAGAAGGTATAGTGTTTATGTCATGTCAGGCGAGAACATGGGAGAGCATGTGAGAGGGGCTCAGTCAGGGTTGACCATTACTTCACCTCCAGTTTGTTTGCTTGTTATCTGATGGGGAAGAGATGCGGGCAGCAGTGGGATTGTGGGATTGTTGTGTGCCGCGCCAGTGAGCCTCGACCGAATGCCTCGATGAACAGACCTATGGGAAATTATCCCACTGGGCTTTCCTAGAGGATGTGTGGTGTTGGTCCGTCAGGAGAATGTAATACCAGTACAGAACACTGCTGTTCATCTACATTGTGACGACGATAGCATGGTGTTGTTGGACTCTCTCACACGGTTTGGATACTAATGACAGTATATGACTTATAACTTATTTTACCTCTTGTCTCTTCCAAATGGTAAACTTGAGTAGATTCCATGCAACATGATTCAACAGACTGCATCTGTAAGTGTCAGTGTAACCACACTTAACGCCACAGCACTAGAACGTTATTCTAGAACTTCTTCTTCTTACAGTGCAATGATAGTGAAGACATTGTGTCGGTATTAATTCCTCTAATATTTTCTGTCTCAGAATATAACACTAAATATATAGGATCACCTATCTCATTGTTCATTTAATAATTCATGCCAGACTTCACTGGATGTTCATTTCAAACTTTTTAGTACTATAGTGAAAAAGTAGGAATGTGTATGATTCTCCTTTCTTTAACCCTTCTGAACATTCTATTATTTCATGTTTAACAAAATATATCATGCTTCTGTTTATTTATTTGTTTGTTTTTCTTCTTTTTTTAAAAATGTGTCTCGTAGCTCCTCAAGTTGCTTTGTCAACTGTCCCTTCAGTTCAAGTTGCAAACAGCAAGCGAGGTAGGAGATTCTCAGATTCATACAGTGCCCCTCTGTGTCAGCAGTTGTCAAAAGCCATGTCCCCACTGTATGAATCTAGAATGACCTGTGTATGTGCTACTTTAGCCACTTAACCCAACCCTAGCCCTGTAGTACCATGTAGTACTAATCCACAACTATCCCCATGAACTATGACCAATGTGCACTCTGTATCCATAAAGGGTGGAGTTTGCTTTGCGGTATGGATATGTGGTACACGTACAGTTTATCTTTCTGTAAAGGGTGCGTGATCCTGTGTCTCTCTACATCCAGTGTAATCATTAGAAGTGCTATTGAATACAATTCTTCAAAGTACAAAATAATAAGGATGCAACATATCATTGTAATGCCTCACATAAATATTCTAGAGTATGTTTCAGAGACCTTACTTTCGACATGATGAACCCTATTTTTCAATCAGGGAGAGTATTGGTCTTCTAAGAGTAGGTGTCAGAGTAGATAACATAAACGTTATGAGAACTTCCAATTAACTGTGCAACTTGTTAGCAAATAGACCAGAACATGATTATTTTTCTTCAATAGAGTTGAATAGGCTAGCTAGGCCGCTGTCTTTCATTTCCAAGGCTCTATGCCTTTCGTGGTGACCGACGGAAAGACCTGACCTCAATCCAGAACTTAATAACCACAATCCCTCCCCAAAGCCCCTGTAGCTCAGAGAGGACTGTCTGTCCAACTGCCTGTAGCTCAGAGAGGGCTGTGGGTCCAGCTGCCTGTCTGCAAAGGCTTAAGAAACCCATCTGACCCAGCGTGAAAGTTGGTGTCAGCAGTCGCTCCACAAGACAGATTGAACCCAGCTCCAAGGCTGATCTGGGCCGGCCAGGTGTCACACACAAGGCTCCACTGGGACGTGACCGTCTTTGATTGGCATGCCCGCCTGACGTCGTGTGACTAAGCAGTAGGCACAGGGCGTAGCCTGACTCTCAATCTGGGAGCTAATAGTACAAAATACTACAGAACACACTACACGTCACACAACAACATGCTCCCCTTGTCACATCTCTGCATACATTCACCTGCTTCTCATGCAAAGTGCTTTTTTGTTGCAAGGTATTTGTTGGCTGGGAGGGGTGTCAGGTGGCGGAGTGGTTGCTGGGACATGTAGCAACTATTCCTCTTCCATCTGGTTCTCTATAGAAAGGGCAGTTGTGTATTTCCATTCATGTTTTTCTTTAAAAGTCATAGTTGCATGCTCTGTGGTTTAGGATTACAGTTCTGTGTGAACGTAATAACAATGGCCTGTGGATTGCACTACTGCTACAAAGGTTCCTGCTCCTCTCCTCCTCCTAATCTCAAATTAAACACACAGTAGGATAAATGAAGCCTGAACTAATCGAGATGTAAATTTCAAACAGTGTGGAGTTACACACCTATGCCTTGCCCAGGTTGAAAATGACATTCCAACTCAACTCATCTCGTTTGACCTGTCTTGTACTGTGTGGCCTAGTTCCCATGAAACCCAGTTTTTGTCCCATTCCAGAATCAGAATCATCCTCATCCTTTCCATTGTGGTGTGCTTGAAGCGAACGTCTCTTACTCTCTCCCTCTAACAACATGCTTTCTCATAGCACCAGGGTGAACTGATGTCTAACACCACTGGCTGCATCCGTCCATGCCAGACTTGTCATACTGTAGCCCTTTCCACCTCCTCCTAACCTAACATTGTCTCAATCTCAACCCCCATCTCTCCATCCTAACCTCGCATGTGATGGTGCCTCCTCGCACTACCTTGCTACTAGTACCACCGCCGCCCGCCGTAGCACATGCCCCGCGCAACACAACCCAACCCCCACATCAACATGGCCCCTTGGTCTCTCTCCACCCTTCCTTCTTTGCAAGACTGCGAATGCTTTGGACACTCCAACCGCTGCAGCTACATCGAGCTGCTAAACTCTGTCATTTGCGTGAGCTGTAAACACAACACTAGGGGCCAGCACTGCCAGGATTGCAAGCAGGGCTACTTCCGAAATGCTTCTGCGGAGCTGGAAGATGAGAATGTGTGCATAGGTCAGTTCCCTCACCACTGTCTGTCATCATCAGCACTGCTTATACCAGCTGACCCCCATTTACACCACATATGACCTTCACCTCATCCTTCACCGTTCACATTTCACCTTAGTGCGTCAAACCTCCAAACTTCTGCCTCATGTTTCTTCATGTCTCTTTTCCTGTTGCTGTCTGGGTCCTGTCGTTCCTCACTTGCTTCTGTCCATATGACTCGCTTCCTTCTCCACAGGGCTTATGTATTAAACTAACTGTTAGTCATCACAATCACAAGGTTTTACATTAAAGAGTATTACTCCTAAATGTGTACTGCTATGGACATACTGTACTTTTTCTAAACTGATATACATTTTACCAGATTAGATTTTGACACGCAGGATGGTTTTGATGCTGTCTATGTCATGAGAGGTTTTTTATTTCCGTTCTTTTAAAATAAACGATTATTCCAAATGCTGGTTATGTACACTACATGACCAAAAGTATGTGGACACCTGCTTATCAAACATCTCATTCCAAATTCATGGGCATTTATATGGAGTTGGTCCCTCCTTTGCTGCCATAGTAGCCTCCACTCTTCTGGGAAGGCTTTCCACTAGATGTTGGAACATTGCAGCGGGGACTTGCTTCCATTAAGCCACAAGAACATTAGTGAGGTCGGGCACTGATGTTGGGTGATTAGGCCTGGCTCGCAGTTGGCGTTCGTATTCATCGTATTCATCCCATGGGGTTGAGGTCAGGACTGTGCAGGCAAGTCAAGTTCTTCCACACTGATCTCGACAAACCATTTCTGTATGCACCTCACGTTGTGCACAGGGGCATTGTCATGCTGAAACAGGAAAGCGCCTTCCTCAAACTGTTGCCACAAAGTTGGAAGCACAGAATCGTCTAGAATGTCATGTATGCTGTAGCATTACGATTTCCCTTCACTGGAACTAAGGGGCCATGCCCAAACCATGAAAAACAGCCCCAGACCATTATTCCTCCTCCGCCAAACATTACAGTCGGCACTATGCATTGGGACAGGTAGCGTTCTTCTGGCATCCACTAAATCCATATTAGTCCGTTGTACTGCCTACCACGTTTCAGGAGAAGACCCAGATGCAGACAGTGTCGAAGTAGCAAAAGTGTATTACTAGAACAGGGGGCAGGAAAAATGACAGGTCAAGGGCAGGCAGAGGTCAATAACCCAGATCAGAATCCAAAAGGTACAGAATGTCAGGCAGTCTCGGGTTCAGGGCAGGCAGAGGTCAACAATCCAGGGTGGTGTGACAATGGTACAGAACAGCAGGCAGGCTCAGGGCAGGCAGAATGGTCAGAACCGGGAAAACTAGAAAAAGACAGGAGCAAGGGGGAAAACGCTGGTAGGCTTGACAAACAAAACAAATTGGCAATAGACAAACAGACAATAAATACACTGGGGATAATGGGGAAGATGGGTGACACCTGGAAGGGGGTGGAGACAAGCACAAAGACAGGTGAAACAGATCAGGGTGTGACACTGCCAGATGGTGAAGCGTGATTCATCATTCCAGAGAACGTGTTTCCACTGTACCAGAATCCAATGGCAGCGAGTTTACACCACTCCAGCCAACGCTTGGCTTTGCGCATGGTGATCTTAGGCTTGTGTGCGGGTGCTCAGCCATGGAAACCCATTTCATGAAGCTCCCGACGAACAGTTCTTGGGCTGATGTTGCTTCCAGAGGCAGTTTGGAACTTGGTAGTGAGTGTTGCAACCGAGGACAGACAATTTTTTACGCGCTACGCACTTCAGCAATCGGAGGTCCCGTTCTGTGAGCTTGTGAGGCCTACCACTTCGGGGCTAAGCCAATGTTGCTCCTAGACATTTCCACTTCACAATAACAGCACTTACAGTTGACCGGGGCAACTCTAGCTGGGCAGAAATTTGACGAACTGACTTGTTGGAAAGGTAGCATCCTATGACGTTGCCATGTTGAAAATCACTGACCTCTTCAGTAAGGCCATTCTACAGCCAATGTTTGTCTATGGAGATTGCATGGCTGTGGGCTCGATTTTATTCACTTGTCAGCAACAGGTCTGGCTGAAGTAGCCAAATCCACTCATTTGAAGGAGTGTCCACATACTTTTGTATATATAGTGTATGTTTAAAAAATAACCAGAAACACATAGGAATCTGTTCTCAACATGTTTAACTTCATGCACATTCTATAAGTAGGTCCCTGTGTTTTGCGCAGTCATGTGACAGTATCCTGTATTTTAAGCCTTATCCAGAAATAAGAATTCCACCAAAAATGAAATCCGTTGTCTGAGGATGGTGCTTAATTAACCATCTGAAGGGAAAAGAAAAGGCGGCAGTTGAATGTAAAGCTTTAAATTGAAGGTTAGAATCCAGGCATGTCACATGATTGTGCAAAACCCCGGATCCTATAAAAAGTATATGAAAGTATATACAGATAGTATATATAGACAGGTTTTACCATACGTTCCACTATGCCTTTCCATCTGTGTAGTGTGTAGTGACTCTGCACCTTACACATGCACATAGCACCCAATAAACATCTGTTGTCCCTCGCCCTCTGACGTTCTGATCTGGCTCTGGAAAACTGAAAATATTATATCCACCCCATATCCAGGTGTCTCTTCCAGCCTGAAGGAGAGTCTAATGAACTCGCACCCTCCACGCGTAAACCCAGAGGTGTCGGAGCACGACAGATAAGCATGACGGCAATGGCAACTACTGCATATGTCACTGTGGAAGTGCTAGGCCCAACCCTGCCCAGGAATAGCAATGCAATTCCATCAGTAGCCTTTATAGTCTGCGTCTCAAATGGCACCCTATTCCTATATAGTGCACTACTTTTAATGTCATCCCTATAGGGAATATAGTGCCATTTCGGACGCACCCAGAGTCAGTGCGGTCTTGCCCTGTGTATAACCCTTTACCCTTACCCTTCATAGCACGTCAATAGACGTGTTCTCACAGTCAAAACAGTACTCGTATATATCTTACAAATGCTGCAGAGCTATAAGGTTACCATACAGATGGGAAAGAGGGGAGCCTTGTAAGGCTTCTATGTTCACAAGCAGGATTTGGAAAGAGCTTTAACTGTTGATAATGGTAAAGATATGGCCATTTTTGGTGTGGTTAATGATGGTTGTTTAGTTCACACATTATTCTACCCAGACAATATCCACTTATAGTATTAGTCAAATAAGCAGTTTACAATAAACTTATTTGCCCTGTAGTTAATCAGTTTCCCATGAAATCTAAGTGTGGACCAAATTACTAATTGGAATTTTTTAGTTTTGGAATGAATTGAAATGTCTGGAGACAACATATATTACAGTACAACAATGCACATTTCAATGTTACCGTTCCACTTTCGTCACATTTCAAACATTCGCTGAATCATACTGGACAAGTCCAAGCTATGTACATCCTGTCTTGTACATTTCTCATGTAATTCCTATGACATCTCTTTGTATGTCTCCACTGTCTCTGTCTCACCTCCTCTGTCGTCATGTTTCCCTCTAACTTTCATGTCAGAAAATGTGTAATCTTAATGTCATGTCATTTTTCAAATATGGCTACCATATTTAGGTAAATAAGGTTTTGCTTATTGCACTATATGTAAATGTAACTTGTTAAAATGCATAAAATGTTCTAGAAAATAATGAGTCACCTCAAATGATCCATACAGTGCTTAATGTCTCATTTCCTTCAATCACTCTTTATCTTCATTTCACCTCATTACTTTTGAAATGGTAGCATTTCTTCTGTAAGTGATAGCTAAGTAATATGTTGCTTAGAAATGTTTCTCAATGAGCCTGCCTATGGCGGTAAAAGTTTGTAGCTGCTGTAAGAAGCCAAAGCACCACCTTGTTTTCCAGCATGTGTGTGTTTGTGTGTCTTGTTTCTACAGACTGTAGTTGTAATCCCTATGGCTCAGACAGTGTTCGCTGTAATGGCACAGGATTTTGTAAATGTAAGGAGGGAACTACAGGGGCTAAGTGTCGAGATTGTCTGCCGGGATATTTGTGGGACAATGGCTGCAAATGTAAGTAGAACCACGCCCCTACTCTTGTAACTCTGCTCGGACCCCGACCTGTACCTCTCGCTATCTCTCTACTGTATCTCCACCTCTATCTATTCTATCTCTCCTTCTATCTCTCCCTCTTTTTCTCCCTCTTACCATCTTATCTTATTCTCTACTTTCTACTTTTTCGCTGCCACTGCGTGGTTATGCAGGCATGTGCAGCTTTGAATGTCCCCACTCTTGCGGTGAGTAGGCCTATGGATTTAACCCTGACTAACCAGAAATTAGCCATTTTTCAATGATTTAAGACTCAAGGTTGTGAGGCTATAAATGCAGCGATTTAGACTCAAACCATTTTCTCTCAGCTTCTACTGGTAGATGTCGCTGAGTCCGTCAGGGAAGCAACCACGCTTTGCATTTGGACGCTTCGTATTTAGTCATGCAGTGGCGTCAAAGAGCTGAAACGTACAACAGCTGAGCTAATATTGACTGGCTGGGGAGCTGTTTGAGCAGCCCTTTCCCTCTCTCCACCATAACTGTCTGTTTAATGCTCATGTCCAGATGATGATGGCCAATGCCAGAGGTGAGCTTTTGCACTGTTCAAAATGCTGTTTATCGCTCAAATTCCAGTATGTTGTCCCAATAGTTTCTATTTAGAGGCGAAAGTAGAGAAGGCATTGAACAGGTCAGTCTACTGTACTATTCTACTAATATAGAGTACCTGATACAATCGATGTGGGATTGCTGATCCACAGGCGTCATCAGCCAGGGCAACCTCTCACTGGTCGGTTCAACTCCTGACCTGGAACGTCCTCAAGATGGTGAGTTGACAGTAATTGGCCAGATCACTGCTCGCCTGTGGATGGCTTCCAGCTTGGTGCAGATCTTTTTCACCATAACCAACAGAATACCTGTTCAACAGCGCTTGCTAGGCGCTGAACCGCATATCTTCTGTCCTTTGTTGCCCAGAGCAAAAATCAGTCTTCATGTTGATTGGGCAGGGAAACCACAGCAGCTAACTTCATCTGGGGCAGACACTTTTTGAGTGTTTCATTTAACACTATTTGAATTGAATTAACACAGGCACTTTTGCTATGTACAACTGTGATACATGTATTATTCCATTGTTAAACGGATCCGAATTGTTATCCACTTATTGAATATCAAATGTGATGTTGAATCCATGTGTAAATGGATGAAAGGAGATGGATAAGTAGAAGATGCACTCTAAGGTCAGAGTAGATTAGACTGATGTATTCTGTGTACACATGGATGCACATGGAGACAGACTGTTAATGAATACAGTTTATCAGAGTGACTGGCAGCATTCGCACCATCACAACTCCACGTTCACACATGCATGACGGGAGGTTTGAGCGCGGGTCGGCACGGAATGGAGAAGAGGAATAAACAGAGCGAGAGGAGGAGAGGGGGAGATATAGACAAGCAACTTTGGTAGAGTACATGTATTACTTGCATTACATTGCTGCATTACATTGCTGAGATTGTCTTAGTGAGAATGCTCTTTGTCCCTACTCAGTAAAGTACGCTAGCTAGACACACATCACTGGTTTAGGCCAACGCACAATAATTATACACAGCTAGTGTGAAGTAATATCTCAGATAACTGTCTTTGACGCTGTACATGAGCAGTCATGCATGGCAATGAACAAACAACGGAGAGATGTATAATTGTTATATCAAAATCAAATACATTTTTATTTCTCACATGCGCCGAATACAACAGGTGTAGACGTTAAAGTGAAATGCTTACTTACAAGCCCTTAACCAACAACGCAGTTCAAGAAATAGAGTTAAGAAAATATTTACTAAATAAACTAAAGTAAAATATAAAATAAAAAGTAACGCAATAAAATAACAATAACGAGGCTATGTACAGGGGATACCGGTACAGAGTCAATGTGCGGGGGTACAGTTAGTCTAGGTAATTTGTACATGTACAGTACCAGCCAAAAGTTTGGACACACCTACTCATTCCAGGGTTTTTCTTTATTTGTACTTTTTCTTTATTTTCTACATTGTAGAATAATAGTGAAGACATCAAAACTATGAAATATCACATATGGAATCCTGTAGTAACCAAAAAAGTGTTAAACAACTCAAAATACATTTTATATTTGAGATTCTTCAAAGTAGCCACCCTTTGTATTGATGACAGTTTGCACACTCTTGGCATTCTCTCAACCAGCTTCATGAGGTAGTCACCTGGAATGCATTTCAATTAACAGGTGATGAAACTGGCTATCATGAAGACCGCCACAGGAAAGGAAGACCCGGAGTTACCTCTGCTGCAGAGGATAAATTAATTCGAGTTAACTGCACCTCAGATTGCGATCCAAATAAATGCTTCACAGAGTTCAAGTAACAGACACATCTCAACATCAACTGTTCAGAGGAAACTGCGTGAATCAGGCCGTCATGGTCGAATTGCTGCAAAGAAACCACTACTAAAGGACACCAATAATAAGAAGAGACTTGCTTGGGCCAAGAAACACGAGCAATGGACATTAAACCAGTGGAAATCTGTCCATTGGTCTGATGAGTCCAAATTTGAGATTTTTGGTTCCAACCGCATGTCTTTGTGAGACGCTTTGCTAGTGACGCTATCGTGATTTATTTAGAATTCAAGGCGCATTTAACCAGCATGACTACCACAGCATTCTGCAGCGTTACGCCATCCCATCTGGTTTGTGCTTAGTGGGACTATCGTTTGTTTTTCAACAGGACAATGACCCAAAACACACGTCCAGGTGATGGAGTGCTGCATCTGATGACCTGACCTTTACAATCACCCAATTGAGATGTTTTGGGATGAGTGAGAGTGAAGGAAAAGCAGCCAACAAGTACTCAGCATATGTGGGGACTCCTTCAAGACTGTTGGAAAAGCATTCCTCATGAAGCTGGAGAGAATGCCAAGAGTGTGCAAAGCTGTTATCAAGGCAAAGGGTGGCTACTTTGAAGAATCTAATATCTAAAATATATTATGATTTGTTTAACACTTTTTTGGTTGCAACATGATTCCATATGTGTTATTTCATTATTTTGATGTCTTCACTATTATTCTACAAAGTAGAACATAGTAAAAAATGAGTTGGTGTGTCCAAACTTTTGACTGGTACTGTAAATAGGGGTAAAGTGACTATGCAGTAGGGGTACACTTTGTTGAGTATGTTTAACATAGCTATACAATTTAAATGCTGTAAAAGCTTGATGTAGATCTACATTATCTAACTACATTACCCATTATACTGTAGTCTTACCTACATTACCCAATGTAGGTCTATACCTGTCTCTCCTCCGATATCACTCAATTGTACATGAATAGGACAGTCTCAATCTGTATGCAGACTGGAGCATGCAATTAAAACTCTAATCTCTGGCCAAATAGAGCCCGTTCCCACAGAGGCACACCTAGCTCATTGGTTTCCTTCTCTAAATATTATCCCTCATATCAAAAGTAAACCCTATAAATCTCTGTTTATTCTCTGTGCAGGGTCTGTTTACTCTCAAGGAATGGTAAACGTGAGAGATTGGGAGGAACAGTGTGTGTTGATTGCATCCACCCCATCCCAATTTTTGTTTACCTCTTCCTCCTCGACTGTCTCTTCAGTTTTAGTTTACATCTTCCTCCTCGACTGTCTCTTCAGTTTTAGTTTACATCTTCCTCCTCGACGGTCTCTTCAGTTATAGTTTACATCTTCCTCCTCAACTGTCTCTTCAGTTATAGTTTACCTCTTCCTCCTCGACTGTCTCTTCAGTTATAGTTTACCTCTTCCTCCTCGACTGTCTCTTCAGTTATAGTTTACATCTTCCTCCTCGACTGTCTCTTCAGTTTTAGTTTACATCTTCCTCCTCGACTGTCTCTTCAGTTTTAGTTTACATCTTCCTCCTCGACTGTCTCTTCAGTTTTAGTTGACCTGTTTCTCCTCGACTGTCTCTTCAGTTTTAGTTGACCTGTTTCTCCTCGACTGTCTCTTCAGTTTTAGTTTACATCTTCCTCCTCGACTGTCTCTTCAGTTTTAGTTTACATCTTCCCCCTCGACTGTCTCTTCAGTTTTAGTTGACCTGTTTCTCCTCGACTGTCTCTTCAGTTTTAGAGGACCTGTTTCTCCTCGACTGTCTCTTCAGTTTTAGTTTACATCTTCCTCCTCGACTGTCTCTTCAGTTTTAGTTTACATCTTCCTCCTCGACTGTCTCTTCAGTTTTAGTTGACCTGTTTCTCCTTGACTGTCTCTTCAGTTTTAGTTTACATCTTCCTCCTCGACTGTCTCTTCAGTTTTAGTTTACATCTTCCTCCTCGACTGTCTCTTCAGTTTTAGTTTACATCTTCCTCCTCGACTGTCTCTTCAGTTTTAGTTGACCTGTTTCTCCTCGACTGTCTCTTCAGTTTTAGTTTACATCTTCCTCCTCGACTGTCTCTTCAGTTTTAGTTTCCATCTTCCTCCTCGACTGTCTCTTCAGTTTTAGTTTACATCTTCCTCCTCGACTGTCTCTTCAGTTTTAGTTGACCTGTTTGTCCTCGACTGTCTCTTCAGTTTTAGTTTACATCTTCCTCCTCGACTGTCTCTTCAGTTTTAGTTGACCTGTTCCTCCTCGACTGTCTCTTCAGTTTTAGTTTACCTGTTTCCCCTCGACTGTCTCTTCAGTTTTAGTTGACCTGTTTCTCCTCGACTGTCTCTTCAGTTTTAGTTTACATCTTCCTCCTCGACTGTCTCTTCAGTTTTAGTTTACATCTTCCTCCTCGACTGTCTCTTCAGTTTTAGTTGACCTGTTCCTCCTCGACTGTCTCTTCAGTTTTAGTTTACCTGTTTCTCCTCGACTGTCTCTTCAGTTTTAGTTGACCTGTTTCTCCTCGACTGTCTCTTCAGTTTTAGTTTACATCTTCCTCCTCGACTGTCTCTTCAGTTTTAGTTTACATCTTCCTCATCGACTGTCTCTTCAGTTTTAGTTTACATCTTCCTCCTCGACTGTCTCTTCAGTTTTAGTTGACCTGTTTCTCCTCGACTGTCTCTTCAGTTTTAGTTATCTGTTTCCCCTCTACTGTCTCTTCAGTTTTAGTTTACATCTTCCTCCTCGACTGTCTCTTCAGTTTTAGTTGACCTGTTTCTCCTCGACTGTCTCTTCAGTTTTAGTTTACATCTTCCTCCTCGACTGTCTCTTCAGTTATAGTTTACATCTTCCTCCTCGACTGTCTCTTCAGTTATAGTTTACATCTTCCTCCTCGACTGTCTCTTCGGTTTTAGTTTACATCTTCCTCCTCGACTGTCTCTTCAGTTTTAGTTGACCTGTTTCTCCTCGACTGTCTCTTCAGTTTTAATTTACATCTTCCTCCTCGACTGTCTCTTCAGTTTTAGTTTACATCTTCCTCCTCGACTGTCTCTTCAGTTTTAGTTGACCTGTTTCTCCTCGACTGTCTCTTCAGTTTTAGTTGACCTGTTTCTCCTCGACTGTCTCTTCAGTTTTAGTTTACATCTTCCTCCTCGACTGTCTCTTCAGTTTTAGTTTACATCTTCCTCCTCGACTGTCTCTTCAGTTTTAGTTGACCTGTTTCTCCTTGACTGTCTCTTCAGTTTTAGTTTACATCTTCCTCCTCGACTGTCTCTTCAGTTTTAGTTTACATCTTCCTCCTCGACTGTCTCTTCAGTTTTAGTTTACATCTTCCTCCTCGACTGTCTCTTCAGTTTTAGTTTACATCTTCCTCCTCGACTGTCTCTTCAGTTTTAGTTGACCTGTTTCTCCTCGACTGTCTGTTCAGTTTTAGTTTACATCTTCCTCCTCGACTGTCTCTTCAGTTTTAGTTGACCTGTTCCTCCTCGACTGTCTCTTCAGTTTTAATTTACCTGTTTCTCCTCGACTGTCTCTTCAGTTTTAGTTGACCTGTTTCTCCTCGACTGTCTCTTCAGTTTTAGTTTACATCTTCCTCCTCGACTGTCTCTTCAGTTTTAGTTTACATCTTCCTCATCGACTGTCTCTTCAGTTTTAGTTTACATCTTCCTCCTCGACTGTCTCTTCAGTTTTAGTTGACCTGTTTCTCCTCGACTGTCTCTTCAGTTTTAGTTATCTGTTTCCCCTCTACTGTCTCTTCAGTTTTAGTTTACATCTTCCTCCTCGACTGTCTCTTCAGTTTTAGTTGACCTGTTTCTCCTCGACTGTCTCTTCAGTTTTAGTTTACATCTTCCTCCTCGACTGTCTCTTCAGTTATAGTTTACATCTTCCTCCTCGACTGTCTCTTCAGTTATAGTTTACATCTTCCTCCTCGACTGTCTCTTCAGTTATAGTTTACATCTTCCTCCTCGATTGTCTCTTCAGTTTTAGTTTACATCTTCCTCCTCGACTGTCTCTTCAGTTTTAGTTGACCTGTTTCTCCTCGACTGTCTCTTCAGTTTTAGTTTACATCTTCCTCCTCGACTGTCTCTTCAGTTTTAGTTTACATCTTCCTCCTCGACTGTCTCTTCAGTTTTAGTTTACATCTTCCTCCTCGACTGTCTCTTCAGTTTTAGTTGACCTGTTTCTCCTCGACTGTCTCTTCAGTTTTAGTTGACCTGTTTCTCCTCGACTGTCTCTTCAGTTTTAGTTTACATCTTCCTCCTCGACTGTCTCTTCAGTTTTAGTTGACCTGTTTCTCCTCGACTGTCTCTTCAGTTTTAGTTTACATCTTCCTCCTCGACTGTCTCTTCAGTTATAGTTTACCTGTTCCTCCTCCATTATTTAGTGTTGCATTGACTATTTTCAGATGCTAATTTCAACTCCGCCTTGTCCTTGACCACAGTTTGCTTGAATTATTTTGTCATACTAATCCTCAGGCTGAAAAAGACCCCTAGATGAATATAGATCTCAGTGGAGGCTCCTCAGAGGAGGAAGGGGAGGACCATCCTCTTCATAGAACTTCATAAAAAGAAAAATTGTGAAACATAAAAAACCCGAACATTTTTACATAAAACTATACCAAATATATTCACGTCACCAAATAATTGATTAAAACACAGTGTTTTGCAATGAAGACCTACCTCAAATGAGTGTAAGGAAAATGGCACCAATAGAGAGGGCAGCCGTGCTTAAAGCCCCTAGGGAAAACATTTTTTACAAGCATTTCACTACACCCGCAATAACATCTGCTAAACACGTGTATGTGACCAATAAAATGTGATTTGATTTGATTTGAAAGCACTGTGTAGGGTAGGACTATGGTGTAGCCGGAGGACAGCTAGTTTCCGTCCTCCTCTGGGTACATTGATTTATATACTAAACCTAGGAGGCTCATGGTTCTCAACCACTTCCATAGACTTAGACAGTAATTATGACAACTTCCAGAGGACGTTCTCAAACCTATCAGAGGTCTTGCAGCATGAACTGACATGTTGTCCACCCAATTCAAGGATCATGAATTAATCTAGTACTGTAAGCATAAGCTACAGCTAGCTAGCACTGCAGTGCATATAATGTGGTGAGTAGTTGACTTAAAGAAAGATAAATACAATAGTTTAACAATTTTGAACAAATTGATTTCTTGAAGAAGAAGCAAAAGAGAGAGAGAGCTAGCTATATTTCGTTGTATATATTTTTTCACTTTCACTAAGCTAGCGAATGCAGCTAGCTAGTTTAGCCTACTCAAACACCCGGCTCAAACAGAGAAGTATGCTATGTTAGCTAGCTGGCTATGGCTATCCAACATGGGAACTCTTCCAAGTCAAGGTAAGCTTTTGGTTTTATTAATTTATTGCCACCGGGGCCCTCGGTGTAACTGCTAAACTGCTTTCTGACTGTACACTGTACTGCATGATTGTAGCAGGTTTACCAACGCGTTAGTTCTAGTAGCTATATTGACTATGACGTTAGCTAATAATGGTGACAATGATGTAGGCTGTGTGTAGCGGTGAGCGGTTATGATATGAAGGTTTGGCTTGGAAAGGTTTTTTCGTCTGATCATAGACAGCTGATGTGTTGTGCACTGAAGTCCAAAAGTGAAGGGAAAGGGTTAGAGGAGGAGAGCACGAAGATGCGAGAAGGAATTATTGCTACAACAATCAAAGTGATCATGCTGCTTGTATGTTGCTGCTATGAAAGTGAACTGTGTTTGCGTGTGATCAGGGGTGTATTCATTCCGCCTATTCTGTTGAAAAACGTTCTTAAATAGGGATAAACATGCCTGAATTTGTATAGGGAAAATTTGAGTATCATGTAGTAGCCAATTTATTTTATTATTTTTATCCTTATTTTACCAAGGAAGTTGACTGAGAACACATTCTCATTTACAGCAACGACCTGGGGAATAGTTACAGGGGAGAGAAAGGGGGGTGAATGAATCAATTGGAAGCTGGGGATGATTAGGTGGCCATGATGATATGAGGGCCAGATTGGGAATTTAGCCACGATACCGGGTTTAACACCCCTACTCTTACTATAAGTGACATGGGATCTTTAGTGACCACAGAGAATCAGGTCATCCGTTTAACGTCCCATCCGAAAGATGGCACCCTACACAGGGCAATGTCCCCAATCAATATTTTTTAGACTAGAGGAAAGAGTGCCTCCTACTGGCTCTCCAACACCACTTCAAGCAGCATCTGGTCTCCGATCCAGGGACCAACCAGGATCAACCCTGCTTCCCTTCAGAGGCAAGCCAGCAGTGGGATGCAGGGTGGTATCCTGCTGGCTAAAACTTCCTAATGTTACATTAAGCTGGATGAATGGAATATGAATGACCGAAATAGAAATAAGGCCATGCTCATTCAAAAAATAATCGTCCTCCCTCATTTTGTATAGCCACTGATAGAGTTATTGGAACAATTGTATCCTTACCTAGCGTAGCTCAGCTCCAACCCCTAAGCCTGTGCTGTGAGCAGTGGGCCAATGTGAAGGTAACAGAGACACAAAGAGATGTGTGTCCAAGGTGGACCAGGAGCTCTCCCAGGGGTAATAAATCACAGGTAGGAAGGCAACATCTCCTGGGCTCAGCACCCTGGTAGGGACAGGGAGACAGAGGAGGGAGAGGCATAGGAGAGAGACAGACAGAGAGAGAGAAAGAGAGATATATATATATAGAGAGAGAGAGGGAGAGAGAAAGATATATATATATATATATATATATATATATAGGGAGAGAGAGAGAGAGAGAGACGATAAGAGAAAGATATATATATATATATAGAGAGAGAGAGAGAGAGAGACGATAAGAGAAAGAGATATATATATATATAGAGAGAGAGAGAGAGAGGGAGAGAGAGAAAGACGATAAGTGAGAGAGAGAAAGAGATATATATATATAGAGAGAGAGAGAGAGGGAGAGAGAGAAAGACGATAAGTGAGAGAGAGAAAGAGATATATATATATATATAGGGAGAGAGAGAGAAAGAGACGATAAGAGAAAGAGATATATAGAGGGAGAGAGAGAGAGAGAGAGAGACGATAAGAGAGAGAGAGAAAGAGATATATATATAGAGAGAGAGAGAGACAGAGAGAGAGAGAGACAGAGAGAGAGAGAGAAGAGAGTAGCCTTCCCCAGGAAGACGGGGATAGAGAAACTAAAAAAAGTAACTTCCTGCAGCTAGAATGAATTATTTTCAGGTCAGGCCTCTCAACACAGAAAGCAGAATCTATCCCACCTCTTTTAGTCTGACTAATGTAGTCTTTAGAACTCTGTCCAAGTTTACCATCACTTCATTTAACTGTCACCATTACTGCTCTCCTCACCCTCTTCTACCAACTCTCTGGTAACACTTTGGTATTGATCTGTCAGTGTTAAGTGGTTCAGTGGTTAATGGCTGCTCTTTTCCTTCCACTGCATTTCTGGCCATTAATTCAAACCCTGTTGTATTATTAGAGTATCAGTAAGAAGCATTATCTATGTGGTAGGAATAACATATTTCTAGGACCTACAAGTCTCATCAGAATGCATTGCCTGTAGATAGAGAATTAATATGCACACACCATCCTTTGTCAGGGCAAAACCAATAAGGCCCCTCTTGCAAAATAATCATATTTTTGCAAAGGGCAATTGGAGATAAAAATGTATGGACAAAACGAAAGGTTGATGTTTAATTAATAGAGTCTTGTCCATGTCAGGATTACTTCAGGGACCCTAGGGGTAAAACATGTCTTTTTAATTAATTCACTTGATTACTCTCAATGAGATCTTGAGGGGAACGCACACCCCATTACCAAGTTGGTCTGCCTGCCTGCCCGTTTCCCTGATAGTATTTGCTGAACCAGACAGTGCAGAGGATAAAACAAAAGACTCCTGACTCATAAATTAATCAGTGATGTCATTGTCATGTGTCAAATTGTCTGTTAATATCAAGCTGTCCATATGATGATTGCCTTGGTAACGTTGCATTAATAGTCTTGACGCCACAGGTGTTTTCTCTCTCATTCTTTTTTTTACGTCCATGATAGTAAACAGTTGCTTGATAGTTTACAGGGAAAAGATTAATTAGCATTGTAAAGGAAAAAACTGTATTGGGCATGCTTGATGATGAACACAAACCCATGATTGGAGTCTGGGACTTGTAGTCTTTTGACAGTGTACCGGTCCATTAAACCCTGTTAGGTTGAACAGACTATTTCTAAATAAAATATAGGCTTTAAAGATGTTTTAAAAGAACAGAAGTTTGTACCTGCAGCTGTGGATATGAAAAAGAAGTGTGAGAAAGGATCAGTGTCAGTTATTCTTGTAATATTTGCTTTTCAAAATATTTCAGGGAGGGGGAACATTCAACTGTCACATTGTTTTCTCCTTTCATGAAAGGGCAAAATGAGCTCCATCTCTCTCTTGTTGTGCTGCATTGAGGTGGTCTGGCCCTAGCCTGCTTGTTTTTCACTGTTTATTTGTCTCTCTCCATCGGTTGGTTTGTTAGTTCTGTGCTGGGCTGGGTTGGGTTTGTTGGTTTGTTTGCCTGCAGCTTGCTTGACAGCTAAGCTCCAATGGGAATAGACTGGCCTCGGTGTCCCCGGCTCTAAATATACCCATTCCCACCTAACTCTCAACTCTACTCATATAAAGTCAGTTCAGTGTTTTGGAAATGCCCACGGGCTGTGGAGAAACTTTGTGCTACGATTCATCACGTGGTATAGACCCTTCAGTGGGATCCTAGTATATCACTGCAAAATGACGCATGACAAATGGCCCCTTCACCATTTTGGTAATTCATGTAATGGGAATGATAAAAGGAACACATTCAGATTGGAGAGGAACGTTTGAGAAAGACACAATGATCAAGTGCGTTATGCAAAAAATATATGAATTGTCTTTAGAAGTGGGCTTATAACCCAGAATTGTAATAAATTATTTATATTTTGCATAGTGCGTGCAAATGTTACAAATACTTTTAGTTTATTTTAGTTTCTCTATCTATTACAGAATGCAGTTACCTGTTTTGAAATTGGAAGAAGAAAATGATTCATGCAAGAATTTCATAGATAGTGCTGAAAGACCAGCCCTTCATTTTGACCAACACAACAACAAAAGTTGTCTTCACTACAACAGGAGTTGACATGAACTGTAGAACTTATTTGACAAAATCATGTTGGAAATGAAACTGTTACCTTACTGCAATGCAACTAGCTGGCAGTGTGACAACTGTGCCACAACAGCATGGTCAGAATAAATGTCTGATCAAAAACGTTTGGTAATAAAAGATTATAGTCTTCTTCTACCATTCTTATCCTGTCGTCAATATTGTGTGAATCGGATGGTTTGAAATTTATGTTATGTTCTTTTTTCTTTTTTGACTAAAATTACACATCAGTGAGATTTTGTTTTTGTTGTTGTTTTTTACTAACCAGTATAAATTACTGACATTCATTAATGTTCTTTTTTATTACTGCACTGGTTATGCTGCATGTGATGCGTTACTATCATAGTCATGATTGATCTGCAAATTAGCTTAAATGCTTAATACAACTTAATGCTAAGTAAACTTGCTAGCTACTTCAGTGGATGTTGAACACATTTTTACCGGCAAATGAACACATTTCTAGCGGCAAATGTGATAAATTATAGCCATGGTATGAAAGGGATAATCAACTTGGGGCTCTATGCGTTCTCTGGAAAATAACAAAACTCTGTGAAAGGTCAGTTCCACTCCGCTAGCCCTTCATGGAACACACCTTCCACGTCGTTCATTATTTTTCATAGAACACATAGCCCCTCGTTGATTATCCCTTTCTTAGTGCGCTCACTAGAGTGGAGATCAGCTCAGATAACAGTACGATTTGTAAATCAACATAACAGTCGGGGGAGTGAGCAGTGCACAGTACTCTACTCCAGGTGTGTGTATGTGTCTCACATATCTCTCCATCTCTCTCTCAGCCCGAGTGTGTGACAACGAGCTGCTGCGCTGCCAGAACGGCGGTGTGTGTCTGAACAACCTGCGGTGCCAGTGTACCGCAGCATTCACGGGCCTGCTGTGTGAGAAGCCCCGCTGTGAGTCGGAGCTGGGGGGCTGTGGTGGGCCCGACTCGGGCCAAGCCGCCCTCTCGTCTACACCACTCTCCACCTTGCTGCTGCTCCTGCTGGGCTCGACGCTGCTCAGAGAGGCCTCCTACAGGCCCACCCTGCTCTGAGAACCAGAGGCCTACACTGTCTACACTGAACTGTTGGAGCGAACTACCCAATTACCAACTTCTCTACAACAACAACCAGAACTACAACGACCATGAGCTTAGTCTACTATACTGTACTGTACTATAATGTACTATACTGTACTGTACTAGCTGTCCACCAGACACAGCAAGGACACACGCTGTCTATAAGGGAATGTGCCAGAATGAAAGCAAAACTTTAATTTGAGTAAAAAAATAAAAGTATATATAGAAATGAGAGTTAAAAAAAATGAAATCAATAAAGAAAAATAAATACCAGATATTTAAAAAGAGTTTAACTTGAGCATTTGCTTCATAAAAAGTCCAACAAGTCAAACAACAGACACCAGTGACCTAAGCCATACCAGAGACTTTTCCCCCTAACTGTCAAAAGGAGGGACTGGAGATGACAGACACTTTGTTCACTTCCTCTCTTATCGCCACGGCAATGGCAGCTGCGACCAATAAGCGACAGCAAGCTCTAGCTAGCAAGGCCAGCAGCTGCTAGCTGCCCCTGTCTTAGGGTGCTTTGGGGTTTGGTGCTGGCTGGACTGAACTGCTTCTGGGCTGAACTGACTGACTGACTGACTGACGAAGAACTACATAGAACTGTCCCTACCGCTGCTGAAGGGTGGACAGACAGGCTGTTTGAAAAATAAAACCTATATAGAGAAATTGAGGCAGAGGGAAAATAAAAAAGGAAATGTAAGCATTCTTTGCTGTCAGTGCATTGTGGATATAAGGATATCCATCCGGACTGCCACATTTTGACCTGCATCAAAAATCTTGCCCACGTCTCTCTCTCGGTCTGTCTGTCTCTCTCTCTCTCTCTCTCTCTCTCTCTATCTCTTGCTTTCTCTCTCTCTTTTTCTCATCTCTCTGTCTCCCTCTCTCTTTCTCTCTGTCTCGCTCTCTTTCTGTTGGGCTCCCGAGTGTCGCAGCGGTCTAAAGCATTGCATCTTAGCGCTAGAGGCGTCACTACAGACACCAGGCTGTATCACAACCGGCCGTGATTGGGAGTCCCAAAGGGCGGCGCACAATTGGCCCAGCGTCATCCGGGTTTGGCCGGTGTGGGCCGTCATTGTAAATAAGAATTTGTTCTTAACTGACTTGCCTAGTTAAATAAAGGTTAAATAAATACAATTGTCTCTATCTCTTTTTCCTTTTCTGTTCTTTCTCTGTCTGTCTCTCTCTCTCTCTCTCTCGCTCGCTCTCTCTCTCTCTCTCTCTCTCTCTCTCTCTCTCTCTCTCTCTCTCTCTGTGTCTCCCACTCCATTCTTCTCTATATCTCTCTCCCTATATTCCTCACCTGTCCCCTCCCCTCAGTCCCACCCAGCCCCTCTGTCCACTGACCTGTGCTTTTGTGAACGTTACTCTGTAACCCTTGTCGGTTGAAAGATTTTTTTGTCCGGTGTTAGTGACGCACATGTGTAATAGCCCCATATCCTCCCTCTCCAAAAGATAGCCAGACTACCTGTGTACTTATTTGACCTGTAGACATCTGCATTACCTGAGACCTTGGTCAAAGAGCTTAGTGTTCACTTGAGCTGACAAAGTGCTTAGAGAATCATCAGTGTATTTACAATTTATTTTCTTGACAGAGCAAAAAATAAATGTAATAATTATTTTGTACTATTTGCCGAACAGTGTTAAAATGCAACTTGTTACTGTATCTACTCCAGATGAAAATTAAAAAGCAGAAGAAATGTTTTGGACTTGTTCAGCTTTTGTTTTTGTTATTTCTTTTCTTTCACTGGTTTATTTTTCTCTTTTGGTTGCGCAGTTTGAGTTTCCTCAGTATTGGCAACGTGCTGGCATCAAAGAATATCAGTTAACATCTACAGTATACTATAGTGTAATAAGATCCCACAAAAGGACATTCTAAATGTTTTCTTGTTGCTTTAACACTGGACAAATTTAAGTGAATAAAAGTTTAAGAAATAAGTTGAGACAACTGTGTTGATCATTGCTTGTTCCTCAGTTGAAAATTCAACAGTGAATAAGCTGCAATAATTTTTAAAAATGTGTCTGTACTTTAAGGACACAAACAGTAGTAAATCGTTTTTCCAAGCACAAAGATAAACTGATGCGAAGACCTTTAAATACATTGGGAAAGGCTAATAATGGAGAACGCTATAAGCCCCAGTGAAATTTGAATGCTATTTATCTTGAATTCAATCCGGTAAAGATTTGTTTCAGTGAAATGCATTGTGGGGGAGGGAGGGTGAATTAAATATTAACAGCTATCGACGACTACCTGAGAGCCTGTGTTCAAAGTTTATAAAGTGGGTCTTGTCAGACACTAGACAGTTCATCCATAACCTGGAAAATCCAAACCTTACCTCCTGCTGAGGATCTCTTTCTTTCTTAGTTTCTCTAAAAGTTTGGGTTACTTGAAGTTTTAACTTTAGCATTGTTTGTTAAATTGGAGGGCTTATCTGATGTCCTATGATGTGTTCTCCCTGTTGTTCCATCAGTGTGTATGCTGTGAGGATAATGTACCTGGTCTATGACAATGGCACAATGGCAATGTACATAAAGAAACAGG
Organism: Salvelinus namaycush; assembly: GCF_016432855.1. Classification (NCBI taxonomy): domain Eukaryota; kingdom Metazoa; phylum Chordata; class Actinopteri; order Salmoniformes; family Salmonidae; genus Salvelinus; species Salvelinus namaycush. The sequence continues at coordinate 17,160,420 of NC_052339.1, read as the reverse complement.
TTGTTTTTCTGTTTCGAGTTTTGTCATCTTCATGAATGAGTATTGCTCTCTAAGTGTCAGAATCTCTAGTGGCACTTCATCCAAAAAGTGTTGGAAGAGATTACAATAACATATATTCAGCTCACCCTGGATCCTTGTTATTGAAACCCCCCAGAAAATAGCTGCTTTTATACTGTGTGTTTATTGGGGCAATAACTACTGTATTTATGCCATCTTCGCATTTTACAGCTTGGCCGACCATAACTGCCACTTTGCAGCCTACTCACTGATGAAGACATACTATTCGAACAGCCATGTGTTTTCAATGGTGTGCTATATCTTTATAAAACACAAAGTCAGTTGCCTAGGCAGGTCTTTAAATCGCAGTTGGCAAAGGCCTTTTTTAATCATTATGTTTCCCAGGAGCGACTATCGGTTGAAAAAAAGTACAATACTGTAGTTTGGCCGAGTTACAGCAAGCTCAATGATTCATTTTAATTTCTGTGAAGGTCCCTGTTGCAATCCTGACGGAGCCACCAAATCATATTCAAATCCCAGGATTAGGTTGAATACCAAACCTGCTGGCCCTCTCAACCCTCTCACAAGTAACATATGGTGGCAGAGATTACACACTTTCCTCCGATGGAATAATCACCTCTATCAGCTTTACTCTTATTATCTTTGAAAGAGTAGTTGCCTGGCATTGGACTTTGTTGATGAGGAAATATAAGAGTGACATCTTTTTATGTATCATTATAACAATAATGTAAGAAGCTCCAGGGTGTTACTTCCTTGCCCTCTCCAACATTTACACCCCAGAAACGTGTTGATGAAACCAGTATAGTCGTGGTTTTGTCAAGGTCCCCTACAGTGGGACTAATTTTAACTATACATTCAGGTGTCAGCGTGCATTCTGTGTGGATAATTAAAATAGACTATAGTCGTTCAGGGAGAAGACTTCATCCTAGATAGGTCACCTTCAACAGCTGTTCTGCTATCTGTCTGCTCACTGACCTAAACACACAGAATCACTAAACACAACCCAGCTCTGTTAGCAAACACTGCTAATGGCTAGCTAGCGACTGTACCACTGGTTCACTTCGCTCTAAACTTTGTTAAGAGTAGTTTTAATGTGTAAAGAAGGGTTCCCCAACTGGTGGTTCGCGGGCCAAAGATGGCCAGCGGGTGTTTTTTTTTGCCCCCCAAGTATTGTTATTGTTATATTATTTTCATTTTCATTATTGGACAAAAGACTGTAACAACACCAGGAAATCGTCTCCAAGTGATTTTAATTTTTGAAGTATGTTCCCAAGTATTCCCACGCATGATAGAGAGAAACGTCATGTTTTGGTCAAATATTATATCTGTTTGGGCTTCTTGCGGTCAATTTGCAGTCTACAAATTATTTATAATTATGTTCCGGCCCCCCGACCAGCCACTCAAGAAAGAAATCGTCCCATGGCTGAATCTAGTTGATGATTCCTGGTGTAGAGTCTCACAGAATGTATTGCGAGAAGAGTTTTTTTGTTGTTGACCATATTCTTATCTATTATCCTTGTTTACTTGTTATATCGATCCATTTTGTGTTGTTCTGTTGTGTTTACCAACATTCCTTTAATAATGACCATACCAAGGGAAACAGACCAAGGAGGAATAAAGAGAGAACAAAAATACCAGAAAGACAAAAGGACTCAAGAGATGCCATTAGAAAGCTATGGGTTGTAGTGGAAACAAACAGAAGAGAGTCTGTGTACTGTAGGCTACAGTAGCCTAGTGGTTAGAGTTGTACTATCATTTTACAAGGGGCTGGACTGGACCTGGGTGTAGTCTGCACAACTCAAGCACCAAAGAAAATGCAGACCCTGTGCATAACTGCAGCAACAGAGATATGCACTGTGGGGCTGTCTTATTATGCACTGTCAATCAATCAATCAAATGTTATTTGTCACATGCTTCGTAAACAACAGGTGTAGACTATCAGTGAAATGCTAACTTATGGGTAATTTTCCAACAATGCAGAGTAAAGATAAAGATAAAACACTTTACACTTCACAAATTTGTGAATAACAATAAAGAGCAAAAGTAGCATAGCTAACACTGTGGGGCTGTATGTAGTGCTGTCTGTAGATTATGCACTGTGTGGTCATTTTAATTATGGAATATTTTGACCTATGTTAGCTGTCAGTCAAACAAACAACAAATAAGTGAAACTGAAACTCAACTCGACGGTTAAGTTTAGGCATTCATTATGAGTGGGTTAAGGTTTTAGGACTACAGTGCCAGATTTCGGGCACTAGAGTTACTGGTAATTACTGATAAAATGACACTACAACATTATTAAAAATATTGTCCTCTTGCTAAATTGATGAATGCAGACATTGCAAAATAGTACAAAACGTCTGTCGGCTCTTAATTCCGAGTGGTTAAGGTAAGGGTTAAGGTTGGGATAGGCCTGAGCCTACAGTTAGGTGGGCTGGGTGTAGAATAGCTGGGTTGGGCTGGGTGAATATTGACCTTGGCCCTGGTTACTGTTTCCCTGCATGGCCCTGATGCTTCTCCCTCTGTGTGATAATCAATGCAGAGATCCAGCCAGAGACAGCAGCCATCGATTTGTGTTCCTTTCTGAGCAGGCGTCTTTACTTATCAAACGCCAGCTCTCTCCACGCTTTCAAACCTGCTATCGGTCTAGTAATGGAACCCAGGGTGTGGGTGTCACTAAATTGTAATCCTGTTTAGAACGACCAAACTCTATTGTCAGAGATTGTTATAAATACAGTGTGTTACAGTAACTTTTATTATACAGGTAACTGGCAAAATAAAGGAAACACTTGAGTTAATCAGGGATACAAAGTATATTGAAAGCAGGTGCTTACATGTGTGGTTCGTGAGTTTTTTTTCTTCTTCATTTATGGTATTATTTTCACAAGTATATGGTCAAATTTCACAACTCTTTGTTCAAAATAGATCAAAAATGCTGTTTTTTCAAAACTTTAAGCGCATTTTTTATTGGAAATTACTTTTCATATAAAGTAATTGCCTTTCACAATGCAATACTCACAATACTTTTCATATGATTCTCTTCTTATTTGTTTAAATACGTATGACCATCCCTTAATCCAACTTAATGGTTAATCACTTAACCGTTTGGTAAACCTATAGATCTTAAACTTGTTTGTCTACTATATATCGATTTTGAGAACTACAGAAATAATAGGTGTGTTTGTAAAGTATAAACATCTAAATGACATGTATGATACATGATAACCATACATAATGAATATTAGTTTTTTGCAAACTGATTTCACATAGTGGTAACCACAATTGGTCACCATATAAAAGGGTGTGTGAACACTTGACATTTCTTTCAACATGGAGCAGATAGACAGCAAGGGAGAGGAAGAAATCAAAGAGCTGGTGGACAAGGATCCTGTCAGAGACGTGGCCACTGGCCCCATCAAAGAGGTCAAAGAGGTGGGCATGAGCCTTGTCAAAGAGGTCAATGAGGTGGGCATGGGCCCTGTCTAAGAGGTCAAAGAGGTTGGCATGTGCCTTGTCAAAGAGGTGGACATCAGAGAGAGGGAGGCAGACGGCAGGGAACTGTTGTGTCTAATGAAGTCCGGGCCATCGTCGTTGACCATGTGGTAAACTGAGGCCTTACCATGGCAGAGGCTGCCAGATCACCCCAATCTGAAAAGATCAACTGTCAATTCGATCATCAGAATGTTTCGCCCCAAAAAACGGTAAGTCTGCAGGATATGTCATGTTTAACCATTACATTTACAGTAAATTACATATTGTAATGCATGTAAATTCACAAAACATGTTACAGTATGAACTATTGACAGTATACTCTGTTCTACCATCAGAATTGTTAGAAGACCACATGGTGGTGGCCGTGGCGTGTGCTGACCGACCAGCAGGAGTGGGCAGTGGTGCAATGGTGAGGGCTAGGAATGACACACAGCTGTCCGAAATAAAGCAGGCCATTGAGGAGAATGATGACACCTTTGCCAATGTGGCATCCATCAGCCTACCAACCATCGGCCGCATTTTGAAGAGGCACCAGGTATCTATGAAACACATTTTCCTGGTGCCTTTTGAGAGAAACAACGACCTGGTGAAACAACTGCGGGCCGAGTATGTTCAGGTACAGCACTTTATACTGTATTACTGTTACTATTAGATGCACATGTTACTTCACAATATCATATTGGAACTATCCTGTAAAAATAACAAACCAAAATATATTTTTAGAGGGTGATGGTGCTTGATGCTGCTGTGAACCATCACAAGTATATCTTTGTTGATGAAGCGGGCTTCAAACTGGCCAAACCTCATCGACCAACGTGCAACCGTCCAAGTGCCTGGGCAACGTGGTGAAATATCTCCATGTGAGCAGCTACAGTATGTCTGAAGATGGTGTGGAGGACGTAGGCCATTACTTGGATCCTACAATGCTGCACACCACATTGTGTTCCTCAATGAAATTAAACAGGCCTGTCAGGGTGAAGGGGTCACCTATGTCATTGTGAGGGACAATGTCAGGTTCCACCATGCAGAGGTGGTTCAGGCATGGTTTCGGGCCCATCCCCGATTTGTGACCTTGTACCTACCACCATACTCCCCTTTCCTCAACATTATTGAGGATTTTCTTTGAGCTTGGAGGTGGAAGGTGTATGATCGCCTTCCCCATGAGAGTGCCACCCTCCTTCTGGCTATGGATGAGGCATGTGGCGACATCACTACAGACCAATGTCAAGCTTGGATTGAACAATGAGGACATTCAGTTTGATGTGGATGAGTATTCACGGCCAAATGCTCAAGACGGGCTTGATGCAAATTAATGTATGCCTAACGTTATATTTTATTTTCATTCATTTAATTTCTAACATTTAATTACAGAAAGTACATCTAATTTGCAATTATATCTGAAAAATAACATGTATTTTTTTTGCATGAATGATTGTAGAGGATGTCTTCATTGATCACACCTTGGATAGATATTATGGAAATTATAGATTTTCCGTCAAATTTGTTGGGTAATGTAAGTGTATTGCCTAATGTGAAAACGGTGTAATCTACTGTAATTTACAGTACTGCATATGATTTTTTTTTTTGCTGTTGGATTAACTGGTAGTTATGTTGTGTTTTGGTGATTAAACCAATGTTCTCATTGCATTTCACAATGAACTTATATTCTGAATCAATGGTTGTGTGGTGAGAGATGTTTCTAATCCAAATGAACGCACCATGACTGGTTTTGAATAGAAGACTGCTGCGTTACAAGTGTGACCAGTTTGGAGTTTGGTACTAAGTTGTGAAAATGTACCACATACAGTGCATTCAGAAAGTATTCAATCAATCAATAAATCACATTTATTTATAAAGCCCGACTTACATCGGCTTATGTCACAAAGTGCTGTACAGGAACCCAGCCTAAAACCCCAAACAGCAAGCAATGCAGGTGTAGAAGCACGGTGGCTATCAGTATTGACTTTTTCCACATTTTGTTATGTTACAGCCTTATTCAAAAATGTATACATTTTTTCCCCTCATCAATCTACTCACAATACCCCATAATCACAAAGCAAAAACAGGTTTTTAGAAATGTTTGCAAATGTATAAAACATTTAAACTGAAATATCACATTTAGATAAGTATTCAGACCCTTTACTCAGTACTTTGTTGAAGCACCTTTGGCAGTGATTACAGCCAAGTCTTCTTGTGTATGACACTACAAGCTTGGTACACCTGTATTTGGGGAGTTTCTCCCATTCTTCTCTGCAGATCCTCTCAAGCTCTGTCACGTTGGATGTGGAACGTCACTGCACAGCTATTTTCAGGTCTCTCCAGAGAAATTCGATCGGGTTCAAGTCCGGGCTCTGGCTGGGCCACTCAAGGACATTCAGAGACTTGTCCTGAAGCCACTCCTGCGTTGTCTTAGCTGTGTGCTTAGGGTCATTGTCCTGTTGGAAGGTGAACCTTCACCCCAGTCTGAGGTTCTGAGCACTCTGGAGCAGGTTTTCATCAAGGATCTCTTTGTACTTTGCTCCGTTCATCTTTCCCTCGATCCTGACTAGACTCCCAGTCTCTGCCGCTGAAAAACATTCCCACAGCATGATGCTGCCACCACCATGCTTCACCGTAGGGATGGTGCCAGGATTCCTCCAGACGCTTGGCATTCAGGCCAAAGAGTTCAATCCTGGCTTCATCAGACCAGAGGATCTTGTTTCACATGGTCTGAGAGTCTTTAGGGGCCTTTTGGCAAACTCCAAATGGGCTGTCATGTGCCTTTTACTCAAGAGTGGCTTCCGTTTGGCCACTCTACCATAAAGGCCTGATTGGTGGAGTGATGCAGAGATGGTTGTCCTTCTGGAAGGTTCTCCCATCTCCACAGAGGAACACTAGAGCTCTGTCAGAGTGACCATCGGGTTCTTGGTAACGTCACTGACCAAGGCCCTTCTCCCCCGATTGCTCAGTTTGGCCGGGCGGCCAGCTCTAGGAAGAGTCTTGGTTGTTTCAAACTTCTTCCATTTAAGAATGATCGAGGCCATTGTGTTCTTGGGGACCTTCAATGCTGCCAATTGTTTTTGGTACCCTTCCCTAGATCTGTGCCTCAACACAATCCTGTCTCTGAGCTCTACGGACAATTCCTTCCACCTCATGGCTTGGTTTTTGCTTTGACATGCACTGGCAACTATGTGAGCCTTTCGAAATCATATTCAATCAATTGAATTTGCCATAGGTGGACTCCATTCAAGTTGTAGAAACATCTCAAGGATGATCAATGGAAAAAGGATGCACCTGAGCTCAATTTCGAGTCTCTTAGCAAAGGGTCTAATTACTTATGTAAATAAGGTACTTCAGTTTTTTATTTGTAATACATTTGAAAAGTTTTCTAAAAAACAGTTTTTGCTTTGTCATCATGGGGTATTGTGTGTAGATTGATGGGGATTTTGTTTTATTTAATCAATTTTAGAATAAGGCTATAACATAACAAAATGTGGAAAAAGTCAACGGGTCTGAATACTTTCTGATTGCACTGTATTTGTGAAAATTGTACCAAAGCGATACCAAAAAACTGTAAGCAATTAACATCTCATCATACTTAGGGTCATGTATAAAAATGCCCAGTTGCCCATTATGTTGGCTACCACGGATAGAATAAGAGATCTGTGACTTTGAAAAAGGGGACTCAAGGAGAATAGGGGGTTTAAAGGGTGGAATGGCTTTTAAATGGTGTAATGATGTTTAAAGGATGTAATGGGGTTTAAAGGTGTGTGTGTGTGTGTGTGTGTGTGTGTGTGTGTGTGTGTGTGTGTGTGTGTGTGTGTGTGTGTGTGTGTGTGTGTGTGTGTGTGTGTGTGTGTGTGTGTGTGTGTGTGTGTGTGTGTGTGTGTGTGTCTGTGTGTGTGCCTATGGCCCAACGCCCTATTAAGACACTTTAAATTGGTGTTTCGTTTATTATGGCAGTTACCTGAATGTTGCCCCTTACCTTTATTTTAGTAGATATAGGATGCCTTAATACAGTGTGTAACATTAAGTCTAATATGTTTACTTTCACCTTCATTTTACCAAGTATAGGTTGGGAGAAATATTATATGTTTATCTCAAAATGGCTAAAATGGGGAAATAATCAATGAATATTATGGTAAGATTGAAAATGATACTGAACTGTACAAGGTTCCTTTCATGACCCACATTGCTGCCTTTTAGGGTGCCTCAGCATTAATGGCGTAATCTCAACGCTTGGGTGACTAATGAACGTTTTCACCACTCCATTTTTCACAAGGTACAGACTTACTTCAGAGAGCTGCACACCTGAGAATATCCGTGGTGATGTTACCAGGGCGATATGTCTTGTTCGGTGATGAAGTGTTACGTGCCAAGCATTTTTACCATGGTGAATTATGGGTAGGTGCTATAAAGCATTTCTTGGGGGAAATGTCCCTGGACATCTCCTGCAGTCTTTGGGAGCACGAGTTATTAGTTAGAGTTGGACAGACTGGAACACTTCTACAGTCATTACGGTATAGGTATGTTTATCATACATAAAAATAAAATGTCTACATTATGTGAATTGACTAAGCAGATATGTTGTCAATATTATGTATCAAAGTGTAGGTTTAGAAGGTGTTGCCATAAAGGAAGTGAAAAAGGCCAAGGCCATAGATAAGTGCCTGTTGTCTATTCATAACTCCTCTGTTAAACACATTGCCAGTGTAGACAATGAATATATTATTCCACTAATATTACCACTCCAGTATGACCTTGCGTTAGCTTACTTTCTCCACCCGGCTATATGGAGGTGTGTAAACCGATACAAAATACAGTTAAATTGATACTGGCATTTCTTAACAGGTAGATTGTCCTGCTTGAAATTGACTTTTTCCCCATACACCACCCAGACAGAGGTAGGAAAGGACATCTTTCAAATTGTTATTCTTTTTTTGTTGTTGCTAGAGACTAACAGTATTATGAATATTTGGTCATGGGTTTGAGTTAAAGCTCTGTAAAACTTGGTATAGACATCCCAGACTGAATATTCCTTCCAGCTTGTAGAAGGGTTGTGTAGAAGGGTTGTGTAGAAGGGTTGTGTAGAAGGGTTGTGTAGAAGGGTTGGAACAGCTTCCTGTGGCGCCTCTCTGTACTGTTCGTGTAGTGCTCCAGGGGGTTGTACCGTAGACATCATGTGAAAAGGACCGGCTCCTTCATTAGCCTGTGATTCTCATATACCAGGGCTGTTGATTCTGAAGCCTATACACTAGTTCCTGTTACACAGCCACACATCAGTGTTGAAGGGATGTGAGGTTGCATGTGGGGGGGTGGGGTGATAGTGCAGAGGGAGAGAAATCTCACCTTAACGCTGGAGAGCACTTGCCTGGGTTTCAGGTAAAGGGACTCACCCTTTTGACTGGAGCTCAGCACCTATCAAATAGCTTTTTAGTAATACAAGGAAATTGTCTCAATACTCCTATTCTGTACCATCTTCTACTTTACATCTGATGGTCAAAAGGCCCCTAAGGAAAGGAGGATATAGGAAGATATTTAGGACTATTGTTTGAGACACAGATCAAGTTCACCTGTTGCCAATGCCAGAGACAGTGGTTTAAATGGATTTGCTGGAAATGCTAATGTATATTTTAGCTACCCTGGAGCAAGCTGTCTGAGGAATGTAGTCACTGTTAACGTGACATGGCTTCTTGTTTTTTTATTTAACTAGGCAAGTTAGTTAATAAGAACAAATACTTATTTACAATGCCGGACTAGGAACAGTGGGTTAACTGCCTTGTTCAGGGGCAGAACGGCAGAATTTTACCTTGTCAGCTCAGGGATTCAATCTAGCAACCTTTCAGTTACTGGCCCAACGCTCTAACCACTAGGCTACCTGCAACCCCTAACCACTGCCGCTGACCCTGACCTTGTAAACAGGTCGGAGAGACACCCCTGGATTTCCCACCTTGCCTCTGAACCCCTGAACCCATCATATCAATGCACCCCCTCCTAAATCACGTGACCCCATACCGACGCAACCCATCCAATAACGCGGCCCCAACCAACGCACTAAACACAATGCCTTGGGTGTTGATGATCTGGTCTTGCCATCACCTAGTGATCTGCGTGGTTATGCCGGTGGGGTGAGGTATGAACTGACACTTAGTGTTGCTGCAAGGTCAACTAAGAGGATATCACTGTGTTGCTGCAGGGTCAACTAAGAGGATATCACAGTGTTGCTACAGGGTCAACTAAGAGGATATCACAGTGTTGCTGCAGGGTCAACTAAGAGGATATCACAGTGTTGCTACAGGGTCAACTAAGAGGATATCACAGTGTTGCTACAGGGTTAACTAAGAGGATATCACAGTGTTGCTGCAGGGTCAACTAAGAGGATATCACAGTGTTGCTGCAGGGTCAACTAAGAGGATATCACAGTGTTGCTGCAGGGTCAACTAAGAGGATATCACAGTGTTGCTACAGGGTCAACTAAGAGGATATCACAGTGTTGCTACAGGGTCAACTAAGAGGATATCACAGTGTTGCTACAGGGTCAACTAAGAGGATATCACAGTGTTGCTACAGGGTCAACTAAGAGGATATCACTGTGTTGCTGCAGGGTCAACTAAGAGGATATCACAGTGTTGCTGCAGGGTCAACTAAGAGGATATCACAGTGTTGCTGCAGGGTCAACTAAGAGGATATCACAGTGTTGCTGCAGGGTCAACTAAGAGGATATCACAGTGTTGCTGCAGGGTCAACTAAGAGGATATCACAGTGTTGCTACAGGGTCAACTAAGAGGATATCACAGTGTTGCTGCAGGGTCAACTAAGAGGATATCACAGTGTTGCTGCAGGGTCAACTAAGAGGATATCACAGTGTTGCTACAGGGTCAACTAAGAGGATATCACAGTGTTGCTGCAGGGTCAACTAAGAGGATATCACAGTGTTGCTGCAGGGTCAACTAAGAGGATATCACAGTGTTGCTGCAGGGTTAACTAAGAGGATATCACTGTGTTGCTGCAGGGTCAACTAAGAGGATATCACAGTGTTGCTGCAGGGTCAACTAAGAGGATATCACAGTGTTGCTGCAGGGTCAACTAAGAGGATATCACAGTGTTGCTGCAGGGTTAACTAAGAGGATATCACTGTGTTGCTGCAGGGTTAACTAAGATGATATCACAGTGTTGCTGCAGGCTTAACTAAGAGGATATCACAGTGTTGCTGCAGGGTCAACTAAGAGGATATCACAGTATTGCTGCAGGGTCAACTAAGAGGATATCACAGTGTTGCTGCAGGGTCAACTAAGAGGATATCACAGTGTTGCTGCAGGGTCAACTAAGAGGATATCACAGTGTTGCTGCAGGGTTAACTAAGAGGATATCATAGTGTTGCTGCAGGGTCAACTAAGAGGATATCACAGTGTTGCTGCAGGGTCAACTAAGAGGATATCACAGTGTTGCTACAGGGTCAACTAAGAGGATATCACAGTGTTGCTACAGGGTCAACTAAGAGGATATCACAGTGTTGCTACAGGGTCAACTAAGAGGATATCACTGTGTTGCTGCAGGGTCAACTAAGAGGATATCACAGTGTTGCTGCAGGGTCAACTAAGAGGATATCACAGTGTTGCTGCAGGGTCAACTAAGAGGATATCACAGTGTTGCTACAGGGTCAACTAAGAGGATATCACAGTGTTGCTGCAGGGTCAACTAAGAGGATATCACAGTGTTGCTGCAGGGTCAACTAAGAGGATATCACAGTGTTGCTACAGGGTCAACTAAGAGGATATCACAGTGTTGCTGCAGGGTCAACTAAGAGGATATCACAGTGTTGCTGCAGGGTCAACTAAGAGGATATCACAGTGTTGCTACAGGGTCAACTAAGAGGATATCACAGTGTTGCTGCAGGGTCAACTAAGAGGATATCACAGTGTTGCTGCAGGGTCAACTAAGAGGATATCACAGTGTTGCTGCAGGGTTAACTAAGAGGATATCACTGTGTTGCTGCAGGGTCAACTAAGAGGATATCACAGTGTTGCTGCAGGGTCAACTAAGAGGATATCACAGTGTTGCTGCAGGGTCAACTAAGAGGATATCACAGTGTTGCTGCAGGCTTAACTAAGAGGATATCATAGTGTTCCTGCAGGGTCAACTAAGATGATATCACAGTGTTGCTGCAGGGTTAACTAAGAGGATATCATAGTGTTGCTGCAGGGTCAACTAAGAGGATATCACAGTGTTGCTGCAGGGTCAACTAAGAGGATATCACAGTGTTGCTGCAGGGTTAACTAAGAGGATATCATAGTGTTGCTGCAGGGTCAACTAAGAGGATATCACAGTGTTGCTGCAGGGTCAACTAAGAGGATATCACTGTGTTGCTGCAGGGTTAACTAAGAGGATATCACAGTGTTGCTGCAGGGTCAACTATGAGGATATCACAGTGTTGCTGCAGGGTCAACTAAGAGGATATCACTGTGTTGCTGCAGGGTCAACTAAGAGGATATCACAGTGTTGCTGCAGGGTCAACTAAGAGGATATCACAGTGTTGCTACAGGGTCAACTAAGAGGATATCACAGTGTTGCTGCAGGGTCAACTAAGAGGATATCACAGTGTTGCTGCAGGCTTAACTAAGAGGATATCACAGTGTTGCTGCAGGGTCATCTAAGAAGATATCACAGTGTTGCTGCAGGGTCAACGAAGAGGATATCACAGTGTTGCTGCAGGGTCAACTAAGATAAAGATCACAGAGGATATCACAGTGGACTTGTACTGCTGCCTTCAAAGGGAAATCATGTCATTGTGCGGAATAGCTGTATATGGTTATAAAGGCATTTAGGCACATGAGAAAAGGCATGCAATACATTACAGACAGTCTAGACCGTGGTAAAGAGGTTATTATTGTGATTAAGGTGAACGTTTTTTTACAAGTTAATCCAACAGTAAGATAAGGTTTACTAAATGCATTATAAAATGATTCACAAGTGACAAAAAATAACCAGAATGTTTCAATGTTTTCCATTGGCTGTGTAAATGAGGTAAACTAGTGCATGCTGCCTCTGTTTTTCCTTCGATCTTTACCCAGCAGTGTCTACGGAGCCCTGTCAACCTGAGTACATACGGACCACGTTCCGCTGTTGCCACACGCCCGTTTCTCGGGTTCCGCTGTTGCCAGGGTACCTGTGCCCTGTTTATCAGGTCGCCCAGATGTGTACTCAACCAGAGAGTCAACAACCCGATACCGTCGATATACTGAGCAAACTTGGGCCTGAAACAATGTAAGCAGATGATACACCAGAGCAGGGCCTATGCTATCTATCTGTTGGAAAGTCAATCGGTTTGTTGTGTTGAAGTTTATTATGTGGTGACAAAGTACCTTATCATGACATTTTACTCTTTTAGAAAAATGCTTGTCTCTTTAAATAACCTCTTAGATTTCCACCTAAATAGACATACCCAAAAGTAATTGCTATTCATGTGTAATTACATGATTCTGACATGCCACAACTTGGTCTATTTGGAAAGGAGACATCTGGAGGATTATGAGGAAATGATCAGGAGATCGATAGGAGTTACATAGTTCAGAATACACAAGATCAAGCACACACAAAATAACCGCTTTTTGTATTTTTTAATTTTGAAAGTAATCTTTCATTGACAAGCTATAAGTGAATTAGAGCTGGGAACACATCAGATGGCTTCCACAACATGTGAACAATATCAGAAAAAAATGGGATTGATAGACCTAACAACTAGAAATGGGCAATGGTGTCAGGTGTGGTCACGGGGCGTTTCCAAGTGTCCCTAACACCTCTCCAAAGTGGCATATGTCTGTAAATTATTATATATTACATATTTGCAATCCCTAAATGCTATTTGATCAGTCTAAAAACACAATTTCTACCATATCAACCTCAATCAAACATTGCGGTGGTGTTATGGGGTATCCAGGGTGGATTCAAGTGTCCTTTCAATTTCTCCAAACTGTCCAAATGTGGTAATTGCATTGTTTTTGCACACTGGACATGCCTAAACGCTATTGTTCACTATGAAAAACGACATTTCTACAACACCAACCTCTCTCAAACATTGTGGTGGTGTCGGGGGACATACAGGGGATATCCAAGTGTTTTCATCATAGTTCTCATGTGCAAAGAGTCACTCGGTGGACATTCGATGTTGCCATTAAGTCATACATCATCAGATAACATTGGCAATAGGCTAGATTTGTTCCTACCAACCTAAGGATTCATTTCACCCCCCCATGTAGCTATAGCTCAAACACAGACCAAAGCTTACCTTGTAAGATGTTTGCTGTTTGTTGAAAACGTTGTGTAAAATAAACATTTTGACTCTCGGGGCTGGTGATCAATAACAGTAGGTCACAGGCAGACAAATAAGACATCCTCATGATCTGTGGAGTCCCGGCTTTCAGTGTGAATGAACGTATTGCGTGTTTATTTTGTTAATGCTTCACAACGCTAACCAGAATGTAGGTATCTTGCGGTCATCGGCTCAGCCTGCCCTTACTCATCCGTATGCCCATATATAGTAGTAAGTCACACCAAAGATTTTAAGGCACAGATAAATAGCCAAGATACTCAGCTTTCTGCTGACACCCTACTTTTGCAGTTAGGGGCTACCATTCTCATAAAGTCCCCCTAAATATGGCGACTTCACATTTAAGAGGTTTTAACTGATGAGTTTCTCCTTTAAGTCTAGCAGTTTCAATTCTCAGTGATGAGGAGGAGTGCAGTGTTTGTATGAACACTTGTCTGCTTTGGCAGTCAAATAGTTCCTAGAACACTTATTTCAAATGTCACTTACTTTGGTTCTAGGCATCTAGACATCTAATTTTGTCAAGAGTCGTGTCTGTAGACTTCCAGTTAAGGCCATCATCGCAGGGTTTAGTGAAAAACAGCTGTCAAACTGTCTCTCAATGTGTTCCTCATTTCAGAGTAATTGGCTAATTCAGCAAGTCTATTCATACAGATTGTACAGTAGTAAATAGTTCAACTAATTACGAGAACATAATCAATATCCTTGTGTTTGTTTATTTATAAATAAACAAATTTGTTGGTCTTCCTGGCTCTGTAATGACTGGTGACAAGTGTCAAGCAGAAATAAAGTAGGGAACATTGGATCTCAATTGATATTGGGACTTTGGCAATGAACTTGGTGCAAAGGGTGGGTTGATACAAACATGCTGTATTTCGTTCTCAGCATGACGTATTGTAAACTACCGGGGGAGAAATGTAAGTCGTTGGTTTCTCTTTGTACTCACATGTCAACAATGATAAAAGCTGTCGTTGAGACAAGCACTCCTGTTCTTATGAATAGGCCTGTCCTCTACCTATCCTGCATACTATAGCTGAACAGATATGGGAAAAACACAAACACATTTCAGTTTATGTTTCACCTATTGTCCCTTGGTAAACAAAGTGATGCACTTCACAGATCACATTTATATTGCTGTTTTCAATTGAAGCTATACCACTTTAAAACTGAAGTGGGAAAGGGGAAAATAACTCTTTGAATTGGGAATTAGTATTTCACTAGTGTGCATTTTACCTTCAAAGGTGGGTTGGGGGCTAAGTCCAGGAAGATCCCTTTGATGTAGCTCAGGTACGGCATGTATCAGCATGTAATGGTAGACAGAAGTAATGGGGTGAGCTGGGCTGTGGAGGATAATACGCCATGCTGTGTGTTAACTACAGATGAGGGCAGAGATGGTCATCAGCAACATCATTAGCGCAACATTCCTGGGTATTTCTCTCTAGAACAAAAGAGAGAGAGAGAGTGTGTGTGTGTCTGTCTCCCTCCTCTCACAACTCAGTCATTGGCAGCCCCTACAGTTTTAATAAGGGTAAATAAGGACAACACGCCATCTGCATTGTTGCTCCAGTCCAGACTATCTCTACGAACACACAACCAGGCAACCAGTCAGAATAACTTTTTTTTAACAGATAATAGAAAAGAATAACTCGATTTTTTACACAAGGGAACTTATTTTTGGAGTGGTAAATAAATAACATAAACATACTGTAGTTAGTCTCCACAGTAGATCTAACTACTATGCTGGTTACACAGATAACAGAGGAGGACAGGATGATGGTTGTACAACATAAAAACATAATACAGTGGTGCTGGCTCTCCATGGTGCTGGCTCTCCGTGGTGCTGGCTCTCCGTGGTGCTGGCTCTCCGTGGTGCTGGCTCTCCGTGGTGCTGGTTCTCCGTGGTGCTGGCTCTCCGTGGTGCTGGCTCTCCGTGGTGCTGGCTCTCCGTGGTGCTGGCTCTCCGTGGTGCTGGTTCTCCGTGGTGCTGGTTCTCCGTGGTGCTGGCTCTCCGTGGTGCTGGCTCTCCGTGGTGCTGGCTCTCCGTGGTGCTGGCTCTCTATGGTGCTGGCTCTCTATGGTGCTGGCTCTCCATGGTGCTGGCTCTCCATGGTGCTGGCTGGCCGGTGTCTCTGATCGTTGATGAGAATGATATGATATGGTGGATAACCATGGCAGCCGGTTCAGTATCTTGGCTTGGTCATTTGTTGTGTGGGCACGCTCCAGGGCTTGGAAAGAGCTATGTTTTGGACGGTTTGTGTCATTTTATGAGCAATTCAAAAAGTCTGTGGCCTATTTTCAGCAATTAACAATTATTTTAAACATCTTATCTAAAGGACCATGACAATGTGGAAGACAAGTTTGATTATAAGTTCTGTTCCCTGGAACCGCCTTTGAATGGCCTAAAAGTCTCCCCTGTTCTTGTCACACACGCACGCACACACACACACACACACACACACATGCACACACACACACACACACACACACACACTGTCCTTGTCTGATGTAGCGGATACAGTCTCTAACCTACATTACTGCAGGAGAAGGTAATTACAGATCTTATGCAGCACAGAGACAGAAACGTCCCCAAGGGCCAGAACAGGTGAATGAGTGGTACAATTATTCTTGGCATTTTGCACACCAAGTCCTCGGCACAGCTTGGGCAAACACAGTTCAGTGACAGAGGGAGATATGAATATATTGTTTTTTGTTTTCTACTTTTCATATGAAAGTTGGGTTGAAAAAGACTTGTATTATGTTTTAACCTATACAAGAGAATAATATATACTTTATAATGCCAGTATTTCCCATTTTTGCATTGATGCTGATCTCTCAGGAGTGGTATTTGGCTGCAGGTTTCAGCTGACAAATATGCTGTTTTTACCACTTTCCCCTAGTGATTTTGCTTGATGCATCGCCTAAATCACAATGACGTCGAGTCCTGCGCATCCCACAGTTTATCCTCCTTAACTTTTACTACTTCTACAAACAATCCCTCATCTGTCGTTATGATGCCATTCATGTGTCCATTATGGTTCCGTTCTGCCTCATATTAAACAGTCCCTCATTCAGTTTACAGCCCAGCCATCCATTACCATGCCGACAGAGAGAGGGAAGAACAGGCCTATGGAGAGGGGAGGGGAGGGGATCCAGGTTTCGGATGATGATGATGAATATTCTCCCTAAGATCAAAGAGAGGATCAGAGGATCTTAATCAACCATTTTAGAGCTGCATGTTTTAAAATAAGAGATCATCTAAGATGTTTATTTACACATGAAGGGAACAGTGAGGTGGAGTCTGTTTTATCCACATTAAATACTCACTAATTAGATATAATGGGAATATTTGCATATGACCTTTCTGTCTGGTTTGGTTTGGGATTGAGGTGCGGCCCAGTTCATGAATATGAAGAGACAGCTAGATTAAAACCACAACTCCCAGATGTACAGTAGGATGTAATCATTACTTTGCTGACAATTTTCCTGCTTAGCAGGAGATGTATATGTGAGTTTTAAAGGAACTTCTAAAGTTTGAATTTTTTGACTTGATTTCCCCTAATGAAAAATGTATCAACTCCTACAAAAATGTCCAATAATTATAATCCACATAATAATTCACATTTGCTGATGCTGCAGGATTATTTTCCTACTGTAGCAAACTGCCTCAAATGAAGATCCTACATCTGTATGGTGATGATGGTGAGAAGTCAGAGAGAGAGAGAGAGTGTGTGTGTGTGTGTGTGTGTGTGTGTGTGTGTGTGTGTGTGTGTGTGTGTGTGTGTGTGTGTGTGTGTGTGTGTGTGTGTGTGTGTGTGTGTGTGTGTGTGTGTGTGTGTGTGCATACACATGTGTGTGTGTACATGTCGGGACTATCATATAGGAGTGTTAACTGCCATTATAACCTGAGTTGACACTCATTTACCAGGTGGAGTAATTCCCATTGCACCAAGGCAACCCCCAACACACTGCTGCCACTCTGGGTCTCACGATAAACCCTCTTTATTTATTTATTTATTTTTTTTATTTTTTTATTTTTTAATTTTATCCCCTTTTCTCCCCAATTTTCGTGGTATCCAATCGCTAGTAATTACTATCTTGTCTCATCGCTACAACTCCCGTACGGGCTCGGGAGAGACGAAGGTCGAAAGCCATGCGTCCTCCGAAGCACAACCCAACCAAGCCGCACTGCTTCTTTAACACAGCGCGCCTCCAACCCGGAAGCCAGCCGCACCAATGTGTTGGAGGAAACACCGTGCACCTGGCCCCCTTGGTTAGCGCGCACTGCGCCCGGCCCGCCACAGGAGTCGCTGGAGCGCGATGAGACAAGGATATCCCTACCGGCCAAACCCACCCTAACCCGGACGACGCTAGCCCAATTGTGCGTCGCCCCACGGACCTCCCGGTCGCGGCCGGCTGCGACAGAGCCTGGGCGCGAACCCAGAGACTCTGGTGGCGCAGTTAGCACTGCGATGCAGTGCCCTAGACCACTGCGCCACCCGGGAGGCCTAAACCCTCTTTATTTTATGCTCTATGAACTGTCATCAACATCTCCAGATCATCCCACTGTGAATACACTATCAGCAAATTGACTTCCCTTTCTCCCTTCAGTCCCGCTCTCTCCTTCCGTGTCAGTCTTTCTTTCTCTATTTCTCTCTCTCTCTCTCTCTCTCTCGCTCGCTGTCTCTCCCCTCATTCTCTCTCTCTCTCTCTCGCTCTCGCTGACTATCTCTTCCAGTAATCTCTTCTACCCACCCGTTCTCTCTCCACTCATTCTCTCTCTCTCTCTCTCTCTCTCTCTCTCTCTCTCTCTCTCTCTCTCTCTCTCTCTCTCTGACTATCTCTTCCAGTACTCTCTTCCACCCACCCGTTCTCTCTCCCCTCTTTCTCTCTCTCTCTCCCTTCTTTCTCCTCTTCCTCCTTGCCTTGTCTTCTATCTTCTGTAATTTGGCTCAAGTTCGTCTTGTCAGCTAACGTATTTCTCTGCAAAGTGAAAAATGACATATCAGGTCGGGGACTTCAAGGATGGTCAAGTTAATGAATGGCCACCAGATGGCCCTTATTAGGCTAATGTGCTCCCCTCTCCCCAGCCCTGGCCCTCTCCTGGAAAACAGCCATGCTCTCTGCTCTGCTCTGGCAGTTAGCACCAAGTGTGTGTGTGTGTGCGTATGTGTGCTTGAGTGTGCAGGAACAAACTCTAAAAAGCCACATTTAATCAGGTTAACCTGCCTCAACAGTGGGAGGACACTCCGTCCGCACATCTCTCTCTCTCGCTCTCTCTCTCTATGTCTCTCTTTTTTTTTCTCTCTCTCTCTCTCTCTCTCTCTCTCTCTCTCTCTCTCTCTCTCTCTCTCTCTCTTTGTAATGTTTTGATGAGGTGAATCTGCTACCACAGAAAGACACACAGCTAACCTCTAACCTCTCCACGTCACCCACAGCTCGCCCTGCTGTTTCCTGTGCTGACAGCTAGACAGGACCCGGGCACCGGCTTTAACATGACTCCTATGAAGTCTTAAAGAGGAGTAGCCTAGCCTAAGACCTAGTGAGATGAGAGTAATGGGTTAGAGAGAGAAGAGTGTGTCTCTCTGAGAGGAAGGTTCTTTCCCAGGAATCTGACAGCTTCTTAATTGCCTCATTTGTATAATCCATGCTCATGGTGTTGAGTAATTGCGGGGGATACACACTGATACAAAGACCTTCGTTAAACTCTGGAATTATGCTAAACATTGTAATTAATTGAGCTTAATTTATTAGCTCATCATCGTACAGGGCCGACCGGAGTGCCTTTGAGTGTTTGGCCTCACGGTGTGGAGAGCTATTGTTGTATAGGGAGGGCAGAGAGGTAGGGAGGAGAGGAGAGGGAAAAGAGGGAAGGGAGGTTATTTTATAGGGAGGGAGAAGGAAGGGGAGGGAGGAAAGGGAGGGAGGAAAGGGAGGGAGGGAGGGAGGAGATTGTGTAAAGAAGAGAATCAAACATTGGTGTATGTTTGTGACTAACTCCCTTACAGAAAAACCACATGAATCTCATGTGATCACGTGTGATCTTGTGATCTTACAGTATGTGAAGTTAATGTGATAACGTGACAACATGTAAAAGCAACATGTCATAACATTAAACTACACATGTGAAAACATGATATCATGTGAAATAAATGTGACATGGGGATGCAAATGTGAAAATGCAATTTCACATGTGCGAGTTAGATTTTCACATGACAGTTATCACATGTGAAAGTGCAAATTCTGAAATTTGAAAGTTTTTCAGCAATTCACAAAACATGTTATTTAACAAAAAAAAAAGAAGGTATTTCACCTTTATTTTACCAGGTCTCCTCACAAGTGAAACATAATTCCTTTTTATGCACTTTTCTCTTCATGCATATTCAGACATTGAACCTAAACATGATAATAGTATGCTATTCACCTGCTATTCGTTTTGGGATCTAAGAAATGAAGGTGTGACGGAGGTGTGTCTACAGATAAGCCTTATTCTGACCTTGATTTAATTCCCTCATAATTCCACCACCTTTTTGTGCGTGGAAACTATGAATAAAGTCTAGCGAACCTACCGATTCCAAGTGGAGAAAGCATTTACTTAATGTTTTTCTGAAAAATAACTCCATTCTCCATGCACTGTAATTTACAACTTGATAAGAGCTATTGATAACAGGTCGGTAAATGAGTAATCCATTTGGATAAGGGAATTGTAAATATAAATAATATTTGTTTTAGATATATTTTACCTTATAATCGCTGGAGACAAATGTGAAACCAGTCAAACGGCAGCAAACAGAAGCATATAAACATATCAACTTTCCCACAGTAAAGTTTATGAAATGCTATGCCATTATGCAGATTTTAATTGTACAGTCTTTTAACTTGCAGGGATGGGAACTCTCAAATGTTTTAATTATAGGCTACCTCATCTTTCTCTGTCTCAGATTTTTATCATTTTAAATATTCGACTGTCAGTAGGCCGAATAACTACACATATTCAACTGTCAATTTACTGTTGGTTTCCCTTCAGTTGGTTTATCATTACATTGTTTCGTTTACCTTCATTTGCTTCATCTGTAAACGCTGTCACGGCCATGTAGTTGTTCCCGAGGAGCATTAGTAACAGCTGATAATATAAAAAATGTGTTATGGAGAGGGGCGCAGACCAAGCCGTAACAGTTTGAACCCAACTCATGGAGCAGTACTTGGGTTTTTATGTATAGTTGTCTAATGTATTATTCTGTTTTAATGTTACTCCTGTATCACTATGAGAAATATAAGAGTGTATTTTTAACAAAGCTGAGATTTACTTTACTTATGTCCAAAGTGTAGAAATACAGGTGAAATCAGATGGTGGCGTAGCAGGAAGATCGGAATGCTGTGAACCAAGAGGTTGAGAGAACAAATCCCAGGTGAAGACACGTTGAATAATAATTACTGTAGAAATAAACATACACAACATGTAATCATGTATGTAAAATATGAATGTTGAAAACACCTTATGTTAAAAGCACTGTGTGTTTCCTAAACACTCACTTTTGTTTGCAGGGTATCACCTGTGAAATCTTATGTGAAAAATATTCACATGTGAAAATCCACATCAAAAGTTAATGTGAAATATGATCACGTGTGAAGTGTTCCAAAAACACATGGTTTCACATGATTTAACACGGACGATCTGCTCTATAGGGTGATTGACATTTAAAGGCAATGTTCCCGCATTCGTGGAGACTGCATTCACGGTTAACGCTGCACACGTCGGTTCAATTGGAAATGACCTTTAAATTCCATTAATGCTATAGTGTGGCTCTTCGGCACTACAGATTGAATCTAGAACTTCCTCTACTCACCCCCTGTAAATGTTATCTTCTGCATATACAGGTGTGCTATCTTCATTTGATCAGTTTCTTACAGCAGGAAAATAACCCTGCAGCAACAAGAAATGTGAGAATTATGTGGCTAGTAATTCATTGATTCATTTTTCATTAGCGCAAATCAAGTCTGACATTTTTAGGTAGACGTTACAAACTTTAGAAGCCTTTTTAAACCTTGCATACACTACAAGTTTGCATTTCCTGCTGCACATAGTGATCAAATTAAGAGAGTACACCTGTAAAGATAGGCTTGTATGTGCCCAGGAGACAGTAAACTTACCAGATCCAGGGCCAACTTCATCCTGACCCCTATGGAACAGCTAACCCAGCTCCATCCAGAAAATACATATTTACAAAAAGAAACTCAAAAAACAAAAGAGGTTAACTAAAACCAAACACAGACCGGCAGGCCGAGAGGGTCTTTGGCAACCTTTCTCTAAAGGATTGACAATCCTCCCAATTGCCCACAACTGTGCACTCATCAAGGCTTGACACCTTGACACGGTTGCTGCTGCACACTGGGGATGGAGTGTGGATGTGGTAATGTCTAATCATGTTCCTAAGACCTAACCTATTCCATAATGAAAGTCGCTGTAGTGACCTCATGAAGGGCTTGGACTGAGAATCTCTTTCTGTGGCACAGCGACGGGACAGAAGCGCTGATGTCACCATATTATAACATTTACATTTTACATTTTAGTCATTTAGCAGACGCTCTTATCCAGAGCGACTTACAGTAGAGTGCATACACATTTTTATTACATTTTTACATACTGAGACAAGGATATCCCTACTGGCCAAACCCTCCCTAACCCGGACGACGCTATGCCAATTGTGCGTCGCCCCACGGACCTCCCGGTTGCGGCCGGCTGCGACAGAGCCTGGGCGCGAACCCAGAGACTCTGGTGGCGCAGCTAGCACTGCGATGCAGTGCCCTAGACCACTGCGCCACCCGGGAGGTGTATAAGATGACAAATGGAAGTGGAATATTTCTGGAGGCGGTCCCGGGGACACTGGAGACTTACCATGTACCAAATGACAGGTTGGATGTAGGAGTGAGAGAGCGAGAGAGGGGGGGGGGGCAAGAGATAAAGAGAAAGAGAGAGGCAAGAGTGAGTGAGTGAGAGAGAGAGAGAGAGAGAGAGAGAGAGAGAGAGAGAGAGAGAGAGAGAGAGAGAGAGAGAGAGAGAGAGAGAGAGAGAATACACTGAAGTACACTAAAGCAGCATCTGGTTACTGTAATGTGATTTTTGACTGTACACAGTGTCAGAGGTGATGTTTACTGTCATTCACTGGAGAATACAATTAAGGAGAAAAGAATGTACACATCCTTCACCCATCTGTATATCACAACCAACTCACAGACTCACACACACACACACACACACACACACATGCACACACACAGACACATTCACACACACAGACACATTCACAGACATGCACATGTCGTGCATTCGGAAAGTATTCAGACCCCTTGATTTTTTCCACATTTTGTTACGTTACAGCCTGAACATTTATTAAATAGTTTTTTCCCCCTCATCAATCTATACCCCATAATGACAAAGCAAAAAACACCTTTTTTGAATTTGTTGCAAATAAAATAAAAACTAATATCTGAAATATCACATTTATATAAGTATTCAGACCCCAGTACTTTGTTGAAGCACCTTTGGCAGCGATTATAGCCTCGAGTCTTCTTGGGTATGACGCTATAAGCTTGGCACACCTGTATTTTGGGAGTTTCCCCCATTCTTTTCTGCAGATCATTTCAAGCTCTGTCATGTTGGATGGGGACCCTTGCTGCACAGCTATTTTCAGGTCTCTCCAGAGATGTTTGATCGGGTTCAAGTCCGGGTTCTGGCTGGGCCAGTCAAGGACATTCAGAGACTTGTCCCGAAGCCACTTCTGAATTGTCTTGGCTGTGTGCTTAGGGTTGTTGTCCTGTTGGAAGGTGAACCATCGCCCCAGTCTGAGGTCCTGAGCGCTCTGGTACTTGTACTTTGCTCCGTTCATCTTTCCCTCGATCCTGACTAGTCTCCCAGTCTCTGTCGCTGAAAAACATCCCCACAGCATGATGCTGCCACCACCATGCTTCACCGTAGGGATGGTACCAGGTTTCTTCCAGATGTGACGCTTGGCATTTAGGCCAAAGAGTTCAATCTTGGTTTCATCAGACTAGAAAATCTTGTTTTAGGTGCCTTTTGGCAAACTACAAGTGGGCTGTCATGTGCATTTTTCTGAACAGTGGCTTCCGTCTGGCACTCTACCATAAAGGCCTGATTGGTGGAGTGCTGCTGAGATGGCTGTCCTTCTGGGAGGTTCTCCCATCTCCACAGAGGAACTGGAGCTCTGTCAGAGTGGGCATCAGGTTCTCGGTCACCTCCCTGTCTAAGGCCCTTCTCCCTAGATTGGTCAGTTTGGCCGGGCGGCCAGCTCTAGGAAGAGTCTTGGTGGTTCCGAACTTCTTCCATTTAAGAATGATGGAGGCCACTGTGTTCTTGTGGACCTCCAATGCTGCAGAAATTGTTTGGAACACTTCCCCAGATCTGTGCCTCGACACAATCCTGTCTCGGAGCTCTACGGACAATTTCTTCGACCTCATGGCTTGGTTTTTGCTCTGACATGCACTGTCAACTGTGGGACCTTATATAGACAGGTGTGTGTGTGCCTTTCCAAGCTCCAATCAAGTTGTCGAAACATCTCAAGGATGTTCAATGGAAACAGGATGCACCTGAGTTCAATCTCGAGTCTAGATCAAACGGTCTGAATACTTATGTAAATACTGTATTTCTGTTGTTGTTTTTTTTATACATTTCCAAAAATTCTGAAAACAAGTTTTTCTTTTGACATTATGGGGTATTATGTGCAGATTGGTGAGAATTATTATTTTTTAAATCCATTTTAGAATAAGGCTGTAACGTAACGAAACATGGAAAATGTCAAAGGGTCTGAATACTTTCAATACTTTTTAAGTGTCCCACACCTCTCATGTCCACAGTTTAAGTGTCCCACACCTCTCATATCCGCAGTTTAAGTGTCCCACACCTCTCATGTCCACACTTATGCATCGCACAAACAGGTTCCATAAATAAAAGATGGGCCGCTTTCAGCCAGGCACCCAGAATAAAACAGTTATCGCATTTAACATGTATTGACGCTGCGGAGTATACTGTAGGGTGAGCAGTGAAGAAGGAGAAATTATGTTATGCACACAAACATGTGTAACAGCTAGCTTCTACTAACATCCCAACAGGTCTATAGCATGCTAGCTAGCTCCCACTAACATCCCAACAGGTCTATAGCAGGCTAGCTAGCTCCTACTAACATCCCAATAGGTCTATAGCATGCTAGCTCGCTCCCACTAACATCCCAACAGGTCTATAACATGCTAGCTAGCTCCCACTAACATCCCAACAGGTCTATAGCAGGCTAGCTAGCTCCTACTAACATCCCAACATGTCTATAGCATGCTAGCCAACTCCTACTAACATCCCAACTGGCCTACAGCAGGCTAGCTAGCTCCCACTAACATCCCAACAGGTCTATAGCATGCTAGCTAGCTCCCATAACATCCCAAAAGGCCTATAGCATGCTAGCTAGCTCCCACTAACATCCCAACAGGTCTATAGCAGACTAGCTAGCTCCTACTAACATCCCAACAGGTCTATAGCATGCTAGCTAGCTCCTACTAACATCCCAACAGGCCTACAGCAGGCTAGCTAGCTCCCACTAACATCCCAACAGGTCTATAGCAGGCTAGCTAGTTCCTACTAACATCCCAACAGATCTATAGCAGGCTAGCTAGCTCCCACTAACATCCCAATAGGTCTGTAGCATGCTAGCTAGCTCCCACTAACATCCCAACAGGTCTATAGCATGCTAGCTAGCTCCCACTAACATCCCAAAAGGCCTACAGCATGCTAGCTAGCTCCCACTAACATCCCAACAGGTCTATAGCAGGCTAGCTAGCTCCTACTAACATCCCAACCAGTCTATAGCATGCTAGCTCGCTCCCACTAACATCCCAACAGGTCTATAGCAGGCTAGCTAGCTCCTACTAACATCCCAACAGGCCTACAGCAGGCTAGCTAGCTCCCACTAACATCCCAAC
>NC_052339.1:17107125-17129625 GCF_016432855.1 Salvelinus namaycush | reverse complement strand
CTTTTCAGTGTGAGGTGGATTGAAGCAGCTACATCTTTGCCCCTCTCTGTCACCGTCCACCATCTGTCGTCCTGGCGGTCCTGTCGCTGCTGGCGGTCTGCTGGTGTGGCCGGCTGGCGCTGCCCAGGTAAGGCTGCCCACCATGGGCAGGGGACCTGGAGACTCCTGGACCCTCTCTACCCCTATGGTGGCAGAGCAGGGTGAGGCGGGCGCGAGGTTAGCAGCCTGACCCTGTGTGTCTCATCTTGTCTGCCGCACGTCCACCCAGGAAGGAGCAGATGGCCAAAGAGACCATCACCCACACATGCACATGCACAGATGCACACAGACACACACACACTATAGTCATTCAAGACTGCACACACACAGAGACACGCAAACACTATAGTCATTCAAGACTGCACACACACAGACACACACACACACACACACACACACTATAGTCATTCAAGACTGCACACACACAGACACACACAAACACACACACACTAATGTCATTCAAGACTGCACACACACAGACACACACACACACACACACACACACACACACACACACACTATAGTCATTCAAGACTGCACACACACAGACACACACACACACACTATAGTCATTCTAGACTGCACACACACAGACACACACACACACACACTATAGTCATTCAAGACTGCACACACACAGACACACACACACACACACACACACTATAGTCATTCAAGACTGCACACACACAGACACACACACACACACACACACACACTATAGTCATTCAAGACTGCACACACACAGACACACACACACACACACACACACACACACACACACACACACACTGTAGTCATTCAAGACTGCACACACACACACACAATAGTCATTCAAGACTGCACACACACACACACACACACACACACACACACACACACACACACACACACACACACACACACACACACACACACACACACACACACACACACACACACTATAGTCATTCAAGACTGCACACACACAGACACACACACACACACACACACACACACACTATAGTCATTCAAGACTGCACACACACAGACACAAACACACTATAGTCATTCAAGACTGCACACACACACACACACACACACACACTATAGTCATTCAAGACTGCACACACACACACACACACGCACACACACACTATAGTCATTCAAGACTGCACACACACAGCCACACACACACACACACACACACACACACTATAGTCATTCAAGACTGCACACACAGACACACACACACTATAGTCATTCAAGACTGCACACACACAGACACACACACACTATAGTCATTCAAGACTGCACACACACAGACACACACACACACACTATAGTCATTCAAGACTGCACACACACACACACACACACACACTATAGTCATTCAAGACTGCACACACACAGACACACACACACACTATAGTCATTCAAGACTGCACACACACAGACACACACACACACTATAGTCATTCAAGACTGCACACACACACAAACAGAACATATACAGTGCACACATGATTACGAACCCAATAACATGACCTTGCTTCTCCCTTTAATGAAAGCAGTGAAATCTGTTCATTTCAGTGATATTGTACTACAGCTTTCATTTTCACCATGCTTGCACACTCACCTTCAATGTCTGTGGGTGGGATGGGGGAACGAATGAATAGCACTTCACTATTGGTGTAGTGTGTGACAGACACACGCACACAAGGACACATGCGCGCGCGCACACACACACACACACACACAGAATATGTCTTCATATAATAAACACCTGTTTGTTTGTTTTATTCTCTTATCTGTTGTCGCTTCCTTCTCTCATTGGGCTGGTTTGTGCCTCATGCTAACAGCATGCAGAGCATTCCTTCGTTTACCCGTTTACCTCATTAGATGCGCACCAATTAGCCAATTAGAACTCTGGAGCAGGCGCTCCGGTGGTTTTAATTAAAATCTAAGTGCAAATAAACTCTCTTTAAAAAACAACAGTGTTTCCTTTGGTCTTGGCTGTGCATGCAGAGGCAACACAATAACAACCACTTAATGAATCCTACTTAGGCTCAAGCTAATTTAGAAACAAGAATAATTTAAGCAGCTAGCAGAGAGAAGAAAAAATGAATAAACAGACACTGCAATGATATTAAAAAGAAGCCATATACATTTGTGTTTATTGTGTGATATTTACATATTTACAGTATGATACAATACTATGTGGTTATGTTCCACACTGAACTCAGATTGCACGGCTATAGGTTAGTTAGGCCACAGTGGCAGGTTGCCATGGTGTTTAGACTCCAGAATGTCAAATATAGGTACAGTAGACATATTTGGCTTCATAAATGATGTTCTAACAAGGTGAACAATGCACTATACAGAGTGCCACAACTGAGAGACACAGTACAGACAGCAGACCGTTCTGTTGTTGATCAATATAACTATGGCTTCTTATCTGTAAGAAAGGGCTTTAATGGCTTGTCCATGACTACCGGTGAGATGATGGTTGTTTCAGTTACAAAAGACAAAAAATAAGTCTGTATGTGGCTGTCTGGTGGAGTAGACTGAAACACCTGAAACATCTCCTCTCTATTTTACAATATAACAGAGTATATAGTGTATATCCTATCCTGGTATGAAGATACAGTGCTGGGTTTCAACCACTTCACCGAGACAGGGACAGGGAGAGAGTACAGAGAAGCAGAGAGAGAGAGAGAAACAGAGAAAGAGTTCTAGATATAGAGGGCAAGATGGAGGAAGGGCATAGTAAGAGGGAGAGAGAGAAATGAACAGATTGTTGGATGTAGTGGGTGTGCTAGGTGAGGAAAGATAGTGTAGAGATCAGATCATTGATACCCTTGAGGCTTTATTCTGTTCTCTCTGGGTAGAGGATAAAGACACACACAGGGAAGGAAGAAGCCCTGCTAGTGTAAACCCTTTACCGTCGGAGTTCACCTCTCGTGGAAAAGGCGGGGGAGTAGATTACTAGATCCCATGCTTAGAAAGGATGTTCATATCTCTCTGTGTTAGTAGATTACTAGATCCCATGCTTAGAAAGGCTGTTCATATCTCTCTGTGTTAGTAGATTACTAGATCCCATGCTTAGAAAGGCTGTTCATATCTCTCTGTGTTAGTAGATTACTAGATCCCATGCTTAGAAAGGCTGTTCATATCTCTCTGTGTTAGTAGATTACTAGATCCCATGCTTCAAAAGCCTGGTTGCAACCGGAAATGTTCTCTCTGTTATGTCTATGGTGGGGCTATCATTTTAAAGGCAACTCCTAAAGCATCTCATAATGAATTCAAACAACCTCCAGTCCACACTGCCATAGGAAGAGGCCATAAGTAAAGCATGGTTGAAGGTGGAGGAGACATGCAGAGAAAGAGGTGAGGGGAAAGATGTGCTTATGCTGCTGCCATCTGGTGGTAGCTAACATGCACTGCAGTTAGAAAACAGAGTAGGGGTGGATGGGGACACTTCACAATGCAACCTGTACACACACTATCATATTCCATCAAAACAATTCAAAAATAAAAAAATACATCTCTTATACACATTTCATCATATCAAGACATTATCCAGATGGCTTGCACATTAAAACAAGTAAAACACATAGTTCAGCTGGAATTTGAGCTGCCTTCACTTCAAAAAAGCATAATGCCATTGTGGTGGGAAACAGTTCAAATAAGCACAGGAGAGTCACAGGAGAGGACAGTCTTTCACTCCACTGATTCCTTACTACAGTTCAAACACTACATTTCCCAGCATTCTGAGGACCAGATTCACATCATAATCCATTTTGTGCCTCAATGACCAGCATCAACACACAAAAGAACCACAGGAAGACAGCAGAGTTGTATTCATTAGTGCACACCGTAGCAAAACAATTGAAAACGAATATGAGCGTGTATTATTGTTCAGGTAGTCCCTTCCTGTTTAAGTCTGCTTGCTCCCATTTGGTGCGTAGTGAATACCACCCAGACGACAGAGACATTGCTGAGGCATTGAATACCTCCCCTTTATAGTTATAACCCTGATGATTTCATATGTTTTGTTGCACAATATAATCTTTATAATAGTATATACATCGCGTATGTACTGTATGATCATTCAATATTATACTATGGAGTATGTATGGATATTGAATGGGTGAACTGAAGACGGTTATGGCTGTGCCGTGTGTGTGTGCCCGAGTGTGTTTGTGCATGTGTGTTTGTCTAGCAGCTCTCCTCCCAGACACCACCACCTGAACTATCACCTCACAGAACTGTAATGAACACATTGTGGCATAGCATAAACCTGTCAATCAAAGTCAGAGGGTTCAGACTACGGCATACAGATGCTGGTGCAATTGCATTGGGACTAAAAAGCCGCATGAGTGAAAACACTGATCACATCACCTCCCATGTTCTTCTGTACTGACTATTACACTGCATTGTCTGTGGTGACTTTTACATTATTATACGGCCTGATCCGCCTGCCGGAGTGTGTTTCTGAGTGTGTTTCAGTGTGAAGTCATTATTCCCTCAAATGTTGCTAAATCCCTCTCATTAGAGGATTATGAAGGAAGGAAGGCACTGCCTGGAACGTCTACTGGAAACCCCCTTCCGGGGAGAGGGGAGGGGAGAGTGGAGAGAGAAAAGAGAGATAAGGAAAAGGAGAAGAAGAAAGGGAGAAAAAAAGGGGGTTAAAAGAAGAGAAAGAGAAAGGGAGAAAGAGAGAAAGGGAGAGAGGGAGTAAGAGAAAGAAAGAAAGAGAGAGGGGGTAAGAGAGAGAAATAGAGACAAAGAGAGGGAGAAAGAGACAGAGACAAAGAGAGAGGGAGAAAGAGAGAGAAATAGAGACAAAGAGAGGGAGAAAGAGAGAGAGACAAAGAGAGAGGGAGAAAGAGAGAGAAATAGAGACAAAGAGAGGGAGAAAGAGAGAGAGACAAAGAGAGAGAGAGAAAGAGAGAGAGACAAAGAGAGAGGGAGAAAGAGAGAGAGACAAAGAGAGAGAGAGAAAGAGAGAGACAAAGAGAGAGGGAGAAAGAGAGAGAGACAAAGAGAGAGGGAGAAAGAGAGAGGGAGAAAGAGAGAGAGACAAAGAGAGAGAGAGAAAGAGAGAGGGGGAAAGAGAGAGAAATAGAGACAAAGAGAGAGAAATAGAGAGAGACAAAGAGAGAGAGAGAAAGAGAGAGAGACAAAGAGAGAGGGAGAAAGAGAGAGGGAGAAAGAGAGACAAAGAGAGAGGAAGAAAGAAAGATACAGAAGACAGAGGGCTGGAGGCCCCATCAGTAGGGGTAACATGAGACAGTGTTTACAGGCCAATCAGAGTATTCCCTTTTGTTTTCTGTCAGAAGGAAGAGAAAGAGCGGAGAGAGAAGAGAGAGAAGAGAGAGAAGAGAAAGCGGGGGCCTCTTGCGTCCGTCGTAGGGTAGCATCGCATCACTAGCTTGTTCCCTGACAAGCCAGCCAGGTCCCTATCAGATCAACACACAGCGGCAGCCCCTAACCCAGCCTGCTGTACAGCTGGAGAGATGAGAACATGAGGGGCGGGGTGGCGATGATATCCCCCAACATCCCTCTCTCTCATCTTTTGTGTGTGTGGCAGGTTGGTATTTACTGGGATGACTCATGTACTAGATGCAGCTCTGCAGGGTGGTCACTAGCTGCCACAGCCACAAAGTCATAAAATCCCTAATCCCTAATCTTAACCCTAACCTTAATCACACTACTAACCTTGTGCCTAACCCTAAATTAAGACCAAAAAGCGAATATTTTTTACGATATAAACTATTTTGACCTTGTGGCTGGACCAGCTAACAAAGACCGCTCAGCTCTGCCTCCAGGACAATATTCATCCCAATAAACGTCAACCTGTGCGTGTGTCGTGTTCAGTGGCAGAGATTGTAATCTGTGAGGATGGGTGTGGGAGGTGTTTCATGACAGTATTAGGGTTAAGTAGCTTGCTCAAGGTCACATTGACAGATTTTTATCCTTGTCGGCTTGGGGACTCGAACTAGCGACCTTTCAGCGCTCAAACCACAAGGCTACCTGCCGCCCTGTGTGTGTGTATTTGTGTGTGTGTCTCTTCTCTCTCTCTCTTTTCTCTTTCACTTTTCCAAATCCTTACACAGTCTTAGCTATATTCTGGGTGGTGTGGACGGATGGATAAATGGATGGATGGATAGATGGATGGGCAGCATTTAAATATTTCAGCGACAACTTGCGGTAGCAGTATTGACAGAGGGAGAGAGGTGGATGTGAAGGAGAGAACTGGGTTCTGGCAAAGGTCCTTCCCCTGCTGACAACAAAGCTGTTGAAGTGGTGGAGCAGAGCAGAGAGAATCAGTCACTAGACTGTTGCAGAGAGAATCAGTCACTAGACTGTTGCAGAGAGAACCAGTCACTAGACTGTTGCAGAGAGAATCAGTCACTAGACTGTTGCAGAGAGAACCAGTCACTAGACTGTTGCAGAGAGAATCAGTCACTAGACTGTTGCAGAGAGAACCAGTCACTAGACTGTTGCAGAGAGAATCAGTCACTAGACTGTTGCAGAGAGAACCAGTCACTAGACTGTTGCAGAGAGAACCAGTCACTAGACTGTTGCAGAGAGAACCAGTCACTAGACTGTTGCAGAGAGAACCAGTCACTAGTTCATCGAGAAACCCCTCTTTTCCCAAAGGTCTCTGGGACGTCGCTGACAGCCAATAGGAGGGCTGGAATCCCAGATAAGGAAGTCCCATCTCAGCAAGCTGTCAGATCAACCATAGAGGGTCCAGTACTAAACCAAACAGTATTTTTCTTTTTCACTCCTCTCCTTCTTCCACATAGGTAGATGGAAACCAGCCCACCTGCGATAAAAATAATAAAAATTATTGTTAAAAATATAGCGGTAGTGTGTGTGTGGGTGTATGTGGACTGTTGTTACACACACACACCCCCCCCCCCCCCCCCCATAACCTTCAAGACGACACCTGAGTGGCTTATGATGGTGATACTTTTCAATAGGCATCTGGCAGAGTGATTATCCTATTAGCCAGTTAACCAGTTAGCTTTTTAGCCAGTTAACAAGCTAACCAGTAAGCTGAAACGAGTTAGCATGTTAGCTTATTGTCTGTGAAGGCTACAGCTGTGCAGGGATAATAGCATCCAGCAGCAGTCCTTCACCAGCCTACTTCCTCGTATTATCTGATTCACTAGAGAGAGAGAAGCTCTATTCCCACAACCACAATGGCATTTAGAGTATTGCGATACTAGCTAGCACCGATCCATCTATTCCACTCTGAAGACGGACACAGTGCAGAGCTCTGCTCCAGAACACTGTTTAGTGATCACTAGAGCAGAGTCAACAGACAGACAGACACCAGGGCTCAATAACAGGGAACAGATCTCAGTTCTACACAGCAGCTCGAAACAAACACACTCACATTATTTGAGACCCACTGGGCAACAGACGTCAGTTCAACGTCTAGTTTTCATTTCAATTTGGTTGAGTTGTCAACTTACGTGAATTCAACGTGAAATCAATAAATACATTTTACCATATCATTAAAAGTTGGGTAAAAAAATACTAAATGCCCTTTTTGAAAATCAAATACATTTTCCATATTGATGCAACGTCATCACGGAGATTTTTGGGTTGAAATGACGTGGAAACAACGTTGATTCAACCATTGTTTCCCTAGTGGGGAGCCACTCACATACATACTTCTTAGACCAATTGTCAAAGTTGGATATAGACACACACATAACTGCACACTCACACAATAACATACTTACATACATAATGCATTTGAATAGGACCTGTTCATAGGCAATATCAAACAGGGATACAGAGACCTAACCATGAGAGAAGCATTTATACCATGTTGGTATGTATATATGGTATGTACTGTATGTTGCTTGTTTTGTACTTGACTCTCTCTCCCCACCTCCCCACAGGGATAACAGATAGGTGATTGGATGGAGAGATTGATTGGCGTCTGGAGGGACCACTCACCCTGCCGCTGACCTCTCCCCTCCACCAGCCATTGGCTCCTGACTTGGTGTAGATCTTGACTACGTCTCCCTCCTGTAGAGACAGCTCTCTGGTGTCCCTGGAGCTGAAGTCATAGCGGGCTATCGCCATACCCATCACCTTAGGGGTGAACACTGTGGAGAGGGAGAAGAGAGGGAGAAAAAGAGAGAGAAGGGGAAGAGAGGGAGAGAGAAAGAGAGAGAAGGGGAAGAGAGGGAGAGAGAAGAGAGGGAGAGAAAGAGAGAGAAGGGGAAGAGAGGGAGAGAGAAAGTGAGAGAGTGAGAGAGAGAGAGAGAGAGAGAGAGGGGGGGGCAGAAAGAGAGAGGGATAGAGAAAGAGAGAGACAGTGAGAGAGAGGGGGGGGAAAGAGATACAGTGAGAGAGAGAGAGCGAGAGAGAGAGCGAGAGAGAGAGAGAGAGAGAGGGGGGGGGCAGAAAGAGAGAGGGAGAGAGAGAGAGAGAGAGAGAGAGAGAGAGAGAGAGAGAGAGAGAGAGAGAGAGAGAGAGAGAGAGAGAGAGAGAGAGAGAGAGAGAGAGAGAGAGAGAGCGAGAGAGAGAGAGAGAGAGAGAGAGAGAGAGAGAGAGAAAAGCAAATAAAAGAGTAAAGAGAGAAAGAGAAAAGAAAACGAGAGGGATGGTTAATCATACACTTCAAAATAAGAAGTCAGCTTCTACATAAGACCAACTCATATTTCTCTCTCACACTGAGATGGATGTTATCCTCTCTTTCACCCCAGACAGACACAGTCTGGAGGGAGATGTGGAGGCGTGCATAATCGCATCACTCTCTTCTCTCTCCCCCCTTTTCCCCCTGTCTTAGCCCAGCCCCATTTAAATAAATGATATGTGCAAAGCCAGGTCCAAATGAAGTGTCTGTTTTGATTGTGGGCTTGATTGTGTCAACAGCGTAATCCACACTCATATGGGTGACTGGGTTGATTATAAACCAGCCCGTTTGAAGGGAGAAACACTAAAAGGTTCCTCCAATCTGTCTCTACTTGGATGCTACGTTATCTTTAACAGACCATAGACTGCATACACACAAAAAAAGCCTGTTGCTCTACAATGATGTCTTCATACATTTTGTATGTGTATTGTAGAGTACGGTGCTGTGATTAGACCATAGCTTTGTTTTATTATGATGCTTCAACACATCCCATCTGAAATACAGCCAGGAGAGAGAGAGAGAGAGAGCGAGAGAGAGAGAGAGAGAGAGAGAGAAAGAAAGAAAGAGAGAGGGGGAGAGAGCGACAGAGAGAGGGGGAGAGAGCGACAGAGAGAGAGAGAAAGAGAGAGAGAGACAGAGAGAGAGAGAGAGAGAGAGAGAGAGAGAGGGGGAGAGAGCGACAGAGAGAGAGAGAGAGAGAGAGAGAGGGGGAGAGAGCGACAGAGAGAGAGAGACAGAGAGAGAGAGGGGGAGAGAGTGACAGAGAGAGAGGGGGAGAGAGAGAGGGGGAGAGAGCGACAGAGAGAGAGAGACAGAGAGAGAGAGGGGGAGAGAGTGACAGAGAGAGAGGGGGAGAGAGAGAGGGGGAGAGAGCGACAGAGAGAGAGAGACAGAGAGAGAGAGGGGGAGAGAGCGACAGAGAGAGAGAGGGGGAGAGAGCGACAGAGAGAGAGAGGGGGAGAGAGCGACAGAGAGAGAGAGGGGGAGAGAGCGACAGAGAGAGAGAGAGAGAGAGAGCGACAGAGAGAGAGAGAGCGACAGAGAGAGAGAGAGAGAGAGAGAGAGAGAGAGAGAGAGAGAGAGAGAGAGAGAGAGAGAGAGAGAGAGAGAGAGAGAGAGAGAGAGAGAGAAAGGCAGGCTGGCTGTGTGGGCATGT
The DNA here is from genome assembly GCF_016432855.1 of Salvelinus namaycush. Classification (NCBI taxonomy): domain Eukaryota; kingdom Metazoa; phylum Chordata; class Actinopteri; order Salmoniformes; family Salmonidae; genus Salvelinus; species Salvelinus namaycush. Next base: position 17,119,780 of record NC_052339.1, on the reverse strand, counting down.
GTGTGTGTGGGTGTGTGTCTGCTGCTGCTGATGTGAAATACCTTGGCTTGTGAAGACACGGTAGAGACCGGTCTGTCTGTCTGTCTATGAGCTGCAGTCATGCAAGATAACAATGGGAAAAGACAGATATGGAACTGGAGCTGGTTAGCTCTGCTGGGTACATGGCAGGTTTGGACTGTAATACTACTGCTGCTGTGGAAAGATGCTTCACTGGCCTGACAGCTTAAATAGGGCATTTTGATTGGTCTGAAGAGGTGCCATTCAGGGTCACTGGGGTGTGATATGATGACCCAGTCAGGGTCAATCTACTTGGGCCATATCTTGGTGGTAACACAAATACAAACAAACGCTATGTATGCACATGCACACACACACACACCTACACACCTACACACCTACACACCCACACACACACACACACACACACACACACACACACACACACACACACACACCCAGGCAGATGGAGGGAGCTGGGATGTGAGATGTGGCACACTGCGCATGCTAAACAGTCAGGGCCCAAAATGAAAGGAGAAGAAATAAAAAGTGGTACCTGTACCTGACCAGAAAGGAGCGGAGGAGGGAGGAACAAAGCTGTAGCCGGCAGGAGTTACATACGTCAGCCCACAGAGCAATGGGGCTATGGCAGGGGAGAGGGAGAGGGAGAGGAGAGGAGAGGGGAGGGGAGGGGAGAGGGGGGGGAGAAAGCAGGGGAGAGGGAGAGGGAGAGGGAGAGGGAGGGGAGGGGAGGGGAGGGGAGGGGAGGGGAGGGGAGGGGAGAGGGAGAGGGAGAGGGAGGGGAGGGGAGGGGAGGGGAGGGGAGGGGAGGGGAGGGGAGGGGAGAGGGGGGGATGGGAGGGGAGAAAGCAGGGTAGAGGAGTGGAGGGGAAGAGGGGAGGAAAGGGGAGAAAGCAGGGTAGAGGAGTGGAGGGGAAGAGGGGAGGAAAGGGGAGAAAGCAGGGTAGAGGAGTGGAGGGGAAGAGGGCAGGGTAGCATAAAGGAGAGAGAAGCGAAGGGAAAGCATGTTTAATCCCAACTCAAAGTTTACAGGCAAAAGAAGTAGCTGGCAGCAGAACAGTGCAGTTTGATAGGACATGAAAATATCCTCTGACCAGAAACCCAAACAACCACAGCAACTTCACTGAGCTAAATGATTGTCCCCCGTAGAATGCTCTGCTGGACTACTTTCCTATTTCCTATTTCTATTCAAAAACCCATCCAGGGACAAAACTGAAGTTCAAATCAGTTATTTGAAAATGTCCATTCCTTTTATGAATGTGTTGATTTCCGATAAATGGACACATTGATTTATTTAACATACAGTACATTTTTCAAACGCTGCCCATTCATATTTTATGAGATATTGAATTTACATTAATAGCATTGAAATGAAATTTACCCAACTGTGTTTCTTTGTGTCCAGACTGTGTGTGTGCGTGTTTACCCCTCTCAAGCATCCTGCCACCCCATGCACCTGCTATCCGCTCTGGCAGTTCTGGCCCTCATCCTGCTACCATATGAATCCCCGTCTGACCAGCAGGCCCAGAGCAATGCAACAGAGCTGATGTCAACCATGCAATATGTTTACCCTGCTCACAGTCACAGGCCTAATAACTGCTGCTATACAGCCCCACACAGAGACATTTTATTCATGAGCCACTGCTGCCTATCCATACTAACAACCCACTGTCTGCTGTGTTGGGTCATAATCATATGAATACGAACTTCATACACACACACACACACACACACACACACACACACACACACACACACACACACACACACACACACACACACACACACACACACACACACACACACACACACACACACACACACACACACACACACACACACACACACGAGTGTGCAGGCACGCAAGCAACATACACCAACCAGACTCCCTGGTCAACTCTTGCAAGCATATCCTCAAAAAATGGATATTAGAAGAAGCTCATTGAAAGCCTGGTTTCTATCACAGGGAGGAAGATCAGAGGAGAAATCTGATGAGCATTTTAATATCTGTAGGTTATATCTCTCTCTCTCCTCTGCAGGAAATATGTTTCCATACGACCGCCTCTGAGTGGCCAGCTTCCTCTAGACACATACTGTATCATGCAGGTAATAACCTACATATTACCCATGTGTGATGGATCACCAGCGATGCTATGGTCCTCAAGAGAGTTGATTAAGGTTGTCAATTCCAGTAACTTTCTCCAAATTCCCTGGTTTGCCAATTTTCCTGCTTTTCCATCCTGCTTATTCCATCCTGCTTATTCCATCCTGCTTATTCCATCCTGCTTATTCCATTTTCCAACTGGGAAGTCTGATGCTGCTGGGGTTGTTTTTGGTATAAATCAACAGGGACCAGGAGGGTTTTGAGATATGCAGACATACACAGCAGAGTCATGTCCAAAACAGAACATCAACTGCGTTGGCATTTCAGCCATGCTGATAGAAATGAACAACTACACAAAAGAGTGATTTACAAGTAAAGAATGGAGCTGAATTCTATGAGTTGGGGCCTTAGAGAGGATGAACGAGAAGGAGAGAGGATGAGAGAGAAGGAGAGAGAAGGAGAGAGGATGAGAGAGAATGAGAGAAGGAGAGAATGAGAGAGGAGAGGATGAGAGAGAAGGAGAGAGGAGGAGAGAGGATGAGAGAGAAGGAGAGATAACAAAAAGAGAGAGAGAGAAAAAAACAGGTTGGAATTCAATTATCTCAGTGAGGGACGAGTTGTTTTCCATCCTTCCTCTCTGTATGTGTGTTTGTTTTTAGGCCGAGAGACATTCGAGAGCCATTTGAGTGACAAGCGGAATGAAAAGTGAGACATGCAGCATCCAGCTTCTGACTCACAAAGATCCTCTGCCTTTCGGTTCTGTTGTGTTTCCCCAGCACTTGCAACACGACCTTCAGCGAATCCTGGGAGTTTTTCTTGCGCTTTTCACACGGTGACATATGGTGCTACAATGAAATCTAATCTCAGCACTGATTGCGATGCGTCATAAACTCTCCATCAACCCCAGAGAGAGGCTCCAGTGCTGCGGGTGTGCTGCCAGTGTCGGGTACTGCATTTAACCCCTTCCTCACCACTGGGATCCAACATGCCACGTCTTATCCATGCTGTACCAGCAGTACAGGACTATACAGTATTCATGATGTACAGTAACACAGTGCTACTAACACCGTTTTAACTGACAGGGACCACCACTACATTCTGACTCCGATTGAGAATCACTTCTATTAAAACTAGAACTAGAAACAGATTCAGAACCATCCAGTCCACAAACTAGTCCACAAAACCAGTCCACACACCAGTCCACAAACCAGTCCACAAAATCAGTCCACAAACCAGTCCACAAACTAGTCCACAAAACCAGTCCACACACCAGTCCACAAAATCTGTCCACAAACTCGTCCACAAAACCAGTCCACACACCAGTCCACACACCAGTCCACAAACTAGTCCACAAAACCAGTCCACACACCAGTCCACAAACTAGTCCACAAAACCAGTCCGCAAAATCTGCCCACAAACCAGTTCACACACCAGTCCAAAAAATCAGTCCACAAACCAGTCCACAAAACAGTTCACAAACCAGTCCACAAACCTGTTCACAAACCAGACCACATACCAGTCCACAAATCAGTTCACAAAGCAGTCCACAAACCAGTTCACAAATCAGTCCACAAACCAGTCCACACATCAGTTCACAAACCAGTTCACAAGCTAGTCCACAAACCAGTCCACACATCAGTTCACAAACCAGTCCACACACCAGTCCACACACCAATCCACAAACCAGTTCACAAACCAGTCCAAAAAAAAGTTCACAAACCAGTTCACACACCAGTTCACAAACCAGTCCAAAAACCAGTTCACAAACCAGTCCACAAACATGTTCACAAACCAATCCACAAACCAGTCCACAAATCAGTCCACATACCAGTCCACACACCAGTCCACAAACCAGTTCACAAACCAGTCCACAAACCAGTCCACAAACCAGTTCACAAACCACTCCACAAACCAGTTCACAAACCAGTCCACAAACCAGTCCACAAACCAGTTCACAAACCAGTTCACACACACAAGTTCATACAACAGTCCACAAATCAGTTCACACACCAGTCCGCAAACCAGTCCACAAACCAGTCCACAAACCAGTCCACACACCAGTTCACAAGCTAGCCCACAAACCAGTCCACACATCAGTTCACAAACCAGTCCACACACTAGTCCACAAACCAGTTCACAAACCAGTTCACAAACCAGTTCACAAGCCTTCCCCAAACCAGTCCACAAACCAGTTCACACACAAGTTCACACACCAGTCCACACACCAGTCCACACCAGTCCACAAACCAGTTCACAAACCAGTTCACAAACCAGTCCACACACCAGTCCACACACCAGTCCACACACCAGTCCATAAACCAGTCCACACACCAGTTCACACACCAGTCCACACACCAGTCCACAAACCAGTCCACAAACCAGTTCACACACAAGTTGACACACTAGTCCACACCAGTCCACAAACCAGTTCACAAACCAGTCCACAACCCAGTTCACAAACCAGTCCACAAACCAGTCCACACACCAGTTCACAAACCAGTCCACACACTAGTCCACACACCAGTCCACAAATCAGTCCACAAACCAGTCCACAAACCAGTCCACACACTAGTCCACACACCAGTCCACAAATCAGTCCACAAACCAGTCCACAAACCAGTCCACACACCACAGAAAGTGTCAGATACTATACACTATTTGATTATAATAGCCTCCCGGGTGGCGCAGTGGTCTAGGGCACTGCATCGCAGTGCTAGCTGCGCCACCAGAGTCTCTGGGTTCGCGCCCAGGCTGGGCTGGGTTCGCGCCCAGGCTCTGTCGCAGCCGGCCGCAACCGGGAGGTCCGTGGGGCGACGCACAATTGGCATAGCGTCGTCCGGGTTAGGGAGGGTTTGGCCGGTAGGGATATCCTTGTCTCAGTATGTAAAAATGTAATAAAATGTCCTCTCTCTAGGTGTGTTGCTGTGCTCACAGTGAAATGTCACCCAGCACACACTCTTTACCCAAGACTTATCAGTCAGCTATCGCAGCCATAGCAACACCATTCTAAGCCAGGTTTCTGTGGTACTGTTCATAACAAACTCTCCTTTTTTTCAACCAAACCTGTTTCTAGAACTGCCACTAGACCTGCATCCCTTCACTAGACAGTAAAAAGCCTGTTTCTAGAACTGCCACTAGACCTGCATCCCTTCACTAGACAGTAAAAAGAAAGAGCAGTATACAGTATAATTCATATTTTCACTGTCTCAGCAAAGAGCTTACCCAAAACAAAAGCATGCATGAATGTACCTAGCCAAATATCTCTCCTGGGAGGTTAGTATTCAGCGTCATGGTAGGCAGTCATCACATGATAGGAATCGAAATTCAGTGATGAAGAGTTTGATTGTTATTTGCAGGTCCTGACTACAGACCTAAAGGAGGCAGTGCCTTAATTAATGTGTACACTCTTTGAAAAAAGGGTTCCAAAAGGGTTCTGCGGCTGTCCCCATAGGAGAACCATTATAGGTTCCAGATAGAAACCTTTTTACATCCAGGAAGAACTCTTTTGGGTTCCATGTAGAACCCTCTGTGGAAGGGTTCTACATGGAACCCAAAATTGTTCTACTTGGAACCAAAAGGGTTCTACCTGGAGCCAAAAGGGGTTCTTCAAAGGGTTCTCCTATAGGGACAGACGAATAACCCTTTTTAGTTCTAGATAGCACCTTTTTTTCTAAGAGTGTAGTGTTGTACTGTGTTCATGTTGTGTTGTGTATGTAGTGTTGTACTGTGTTCGTGTTGTGTTGTGTATGTAGTGGTATTTTTATACTCACTGTTTCCTCCAGGTCTGTTGGTGTGGAGCATAGCAGCATTCTCCTGCTCTCTGTAGGGGAACTGCAGTGTGGTGTCCAGGCTTCTGAAGCCTTCCCTCAATGAATGGTGTTTGTAGTACTCAATTAGTTCCTGTCACACACACACACACACACACACACACACACACACACACACACACACACACACACACACACACACACACACACACACACACACACACACACACACACACACACACACATATTCTCACAATTAGCCAAATAGCCTCACACAACAACACCATTGGCATGAAAATTATTTATGAAAAAATAGTAGTGTGCTCTATATAATTCTAAATCTGTTTTAAAATGTCCTCTGTCCAATACCAATTAAATGAAAACAACAACATGATTAACTTAATATGAAGATTAAAAGTTTGGGTGAAATAAAAGTAGCATACATGTACAGAGTAGGACTAACAGTAAAATGTCTTTCTAACCGCAGCTGAAGGAAACACAATCCTGGGTGAATAGAAGGGAGAGAACACATCCAATCCACCCTGGACCGATCCCTGTCTATAACTCTCTACAAGGCCTACGGGCAGTAAAGTAAATCACACCAGTAATCCACCTCTAATCAGAGCTATTTTCACACAGCAAGGGGCTAAAAATAAATTCATGTTTTGACATTTAATTAAAGAAACGCTGAGTGATTTATTTATGTGCGAAATGCAGAGGTGGTGCTATGAAAGGGAAACAGACTCACTAATATACTCCTGAACTTCTTGTTCTCTGCGATGTGGAAGCAGGCATCTCTGGTCAGGATCTTGATGTGCTTCACGTCATTGTTGTACCTGTGGGCCATGAATAAGGGATGAGTGTAATGTTCTGCTGATCATTGAGATCGATCCCCCAGTAGACCCATGCGGAGCGACCGCTGCCATGGTAATGCATGGGCCCAAAGGTTTCTGCAGCCTGGTCTCATAGACTACACGTTACATAGTAACTGTAAACCATGGACACGCAAATTAGTATGAAATGTTACGAATGGTATGTTTACATAAAACAGAAGATTAATTAAGGCAAAAACAAAAGGAGCGTGAATGGTAGGGTTGGATGGGTGTGCATATAACGCAAACGTCTAGCAACCCAAAAGTTGCGTGTTTGAATCGCTGCATGGACAACTTTAGCATTTCAGCTAATTAGCAACTTTTCAACTACTTGCTACTTTTTAAAATTACTTTGATACTATTTAGCATGTTAGCTAACCTTTCCCCTAATCCTAACCCTAACCTTAACCCTTTCAGCTGACCCTTCCCCTAAACCTAACCTTAACCCTTTAACCTAATTCCTAACCTTAACCCTAACCTTTGGGTTCGGATTTCTAAACTTAAAAAAAATCCAGTTATACTGGAGACATGAGGGGTGCCAAAGTCTGGGTCTACACCAGAAGTGAATGGTTATCTGTAGGTGGAAGGTATATATATGGTGGATGTAATTAAGCTTGGAATGTATTGAGTAAAGGAAATATAATCACATGTTGGCAGGCACTGATAAGGATGGAGAGCTGTGGATTAGTGAGAAAGGGGGTCGAGGTCAGGTCAGGTCACCTTAAGGGAGAAGGAACAGTTTGTGGCCCCGTATCACTTACAGTTGAAGTCGGAGGTTTACATACACCTTAGCCAAATACATTTAAACTCAGTTTTTCACAGTTCCTGACACTTAATCCTAGTAAAAAGTCCCTGTCTTAGGTCAGTTAGTATCACCACTTTATTTTAAGAGTGTGAAATGTCAGAATAATAGTAGAGAGAATGATTTATTTCAGCTTTTATTTTTTTTGCCACAACTTTGGAAGTATGCTTGGGGTCATTGTTCATTTGGAAGACCCATTTGCCACCAAGCTTTAACTTCCTGACTGATGTCTTGAGATGTTGCTTCAATATATCCACATAATTTTCCTGCCTCATGATGCCATCTATGTTGTGACGTGCACCAATCCCTCCTGCAGGAAAGCACACCCACAACATGATGCTGCCACCCCCATGCTTCACGGTTGGGATGGTGTTCTTCGGCTTGCAAGCCTCCCCCTTTTTCCTCCAAACATAACGATGGTCACTATGGCCAAACAATTCTATTTTTGTTTCATCAGACCAGAGGACATTTCTCCAAAAAGTAGAATCTTTGTCCCCATGTACAGTTGCAAACCGTAGTCTGGCATTTTTGTGGCGGTTTTGGAGCAGTGGCTTCTTCCTTGCTGAGCGGCCTTTCAGGTTATGTCGATATAGGACTCGTTTTACTGTGGATATAGATACTTTGGTACCTGTTTCCTCCAGCATCTTCACAAGGTCATTTGCTGTTGTTCTGGGATTGATTTGCACTTTTCGCACCAAAGTACGTTCATCTCTAGGAGACAGAACGCGTCTCCTTCCTGAGCGGTATGATGGCTGCGTGGTCCCATGGTGTTTATACTTGCGTACTATTGTTTGTACAGATGAACGTGGTACCTTCAGGCGTTTGGAAATTGCTCCCAAGGATGAACCAGACTTGTGGAGGTCTGCAATTTTTTTTCTGGGGTCTTGGCTGATTTCTTTTGATTTTCCCATGATGTCAAGCAAAGAGGCACTGAGTTTGAAGGTAGGCCTTGAAATACATCCACAGGTACACCTCCAATTGACTCAAATGATGTCAATTAGCTTATCAGAAGCTTCTAAAGCCATGACCAAATTTTCTGGAATTTTCCAAGCTGTTTAAAGGCACAGTCAACTTACTGTATGTAAACTTCTGACCCACTGGAATTGTGATGCAGTAAATTATAAGTGAAATAATCTGTCTGTAAACAATTGTTGGAAAAACGACTTGTGTCATGCACAAAGTATATGTCCTAACCGACTTGCCAAAACTATAGTTTGTTAACAAGAAATTTGTGCAGTGGTTGAAAAACGAGTTTTAATGACTCCAACCTAAGTGTATGTAAACTTCCAACTTCAACTGTAACTTCCTGCCTAGTAATAAAGATGTCATGTTTAGAGAGAAGGAGGAGACTCCACCAAAATTGGGGTATATATTACCACTTGTGGAAATATGTATATGTCTTATGCAGCTGTATGACCCAATGGGAGAACAAACGTGGTTTAATCTGTTTGGGCTAGGGGGCAGCATTTTCACGTTTGGATGAAAAGCGTGCACAGAGTAAACTGCCTGCTACTCAGTCCCAGTTGATAATATATGCATATCATTAGTAGATTTGGATAGAATACACTCTGAAGTTTAGTGGGAAATCTGAGGTTTGTAGTTTTTCAACTCTTGGCCTATCGAATACACAGTGTCTATGGGGTCATATTGCACTTCCTAAGGCTTCCACTAGATGTCAACAGTCTTTAGAACCTTGTTTGATGCTTCTACTGTGAAGTGGGAGCGAATGAGAGGGGATTGAGTAAGGTCTCTCCCAGAGTGCCACGAGCTAGTTAGCTTGCGTTCCATTGCATTTCTGAAGACAAAAGAAATTCTCCGGTTGGAACATTATTCAAGATTTATGTTAAAAACATCCTAAAGATTGATTCTATACTTCGTTTGACATGTTTCTACGGACTGTAACGGAACTTTTTGACTTTGTCTGTTCCTAGTGATCGCGCGTCATGAATTTGGAATACTGAGGTAAACGCGCTAACAAAAAGGAGGTATTTGGACATAAACTATTAACTTTATCGAACAAATCAAACATTTATTGTGGAACTGGGATTCCTGGGAGTGCATTCTGATGAAGATCATCAAAGGTAAGTGAATATTTATAATGCTATTTCTAACTTCTGCTGACTCCAACATGGCGGATATCTGTTTGGGTTGTGTTGGTCTCTGAGCGCCGTACTCAGATTATTGCATGGTTTGCTTTTTCCGTAATTAAAAAAAAAAATCTGACACAGCGGTTGCATTAAGGAGAAGTATATCTTTAATTCTGTGAATAACACTTGTATCTTTTATCAATGTTTATTATGAGTATTTCTGTAAATTGATGTGGCTCTGTGCAAATTCACGGGATGTTTTGGAGGCAAAGCCAAATGTAAACTGAGGTTTTTGGATATAAATATGAACTTGATCGAACAAAACATACATGTATTGTGTAACATGTTGTCCCGGGAGTGTCATCTGTTGAAGAATATCAAAGGTTAGTGATTCATTTTATCTCTATTTCTGCTTTTTGTGACTCCTCTCTTTGGTTGGAAAATCGCTGTATGCTTTCTGTGACTAGTTGCTGACCTAACATAATGATATGTTCTGCTTTTGCCGAAAAGCCTTTTTGAAATCGGACACTGTGGTTGGATTAATGAGAATTGTATCTTTAAAATGGTGTCTAATACTTGTATGTTTGAGAAATTTGAATTATGAGATTTCTGTTGATTGAATTTGGCGCCCTGCAATTTCATTGGCTGTTGGCTAGCGGAACCCCGTTCCTAGACAGGTTAAGCTTTACTAATCGTCCGTGAGTTTTAATAGGTTCATTTAGAACCTGAAACCCTAACCCTATAACCTAGCTAACGTTAGCCAGATAGCTAAAGTTAGCGTTAGCCCCCTAGCTAATGTTAGCCACAACAAATGAGAATTTGTAACATATCATACTAACTGTAATTCGTACCATATCATATGAAATGGATGATGGATACCCACAAATGAATACATACCATACGAAACGTAACATATCATACGAAATGCCCTGAGACCAGGTTGGGTTTCTGACACATGAGTGATGGAGAGGGGGGTGTGTGAGTGTGTGTGTGTGTATGTGTGTAGACGTCGATAGACAGGGGCACCATTCCTCATTACCAGTTGTTATTCAAGGGACCAGGGGAGGGGGCTGATGGAAGGGCAGTCGCCCCCATTTAGAAGGTCTCAGCAGGGCAGAGTGGGGCAGGGAGGAGGGGAGGGTATGGAGGGTATAGAGACACAGAGCCAATAGCGTCAGCCCCTTTGTCTGTCTCTCTCAAAGAAAGCCCTGTCCTCTCTTGATCTCTATTAGTCTCCATTATTATCCTCTTATCTCCCTCTTAGAGCCGTAATCCCCCAATAATATGGCCTAATCCATATTCTACGCACCAAAACAAACCCCAGTGACGGGCCTATTGTACACTGAAATGCCAGAGCTTAATTTAGACTGACTGGACCCTCTTGGCTGGAGTCGCTGTAGCTTGTGGAAGAAAGGCGGCAGGGCCTCAATAACACAGCAGTGTGATGCAGAGGGAGCCAAGGATAGGGCATTGTCTGTTTCAAACACTTTCTTAATGTAGTTTCCACATAGATGCAGAGTTTTCTTTTTTCTCTTTTTCTCTCGTTTTCTTTGTGATGGTTTAAATAACCTTGAGCAGGCTGTCTAACAGTCTCTCTGGGTCTCTTCACTAGTGCTGCAGCGGCATGCTTCGCACGCAAGCAATTAAGACTTCAGCTCTGGTGGAAATGGAAGGCATTGAAAAGCTCTGCCTTCGTAAGAGAGGAAAAAGGAGGAGATGAATTAAGGGAACGTTTCAAGCAGCCTCTCTCTCTCTCTCTCTCTCTCTCTCTCTCTCTCTCTCTCTCTCTCTCTCTCTCTCTCTCTCTCTCTCTCTCTCTCTCTCTCTCTCTCTCTCTCTCTCTCTCTCTCTCTCTCTCTCTCTCTCTCTCTCTCTCTCTCTCTCTCTCTCTCTCTCTCTCTCTCTCTCTCTCTCTCTCTCTCTCTCTCTCTCTCTCTCTCTCTCTCTCTCTCTCTCTCTCTCTCTCTCTCTCTCTCTCTCTCTCTCTCTCTCTCTCTCTCTCTCTCTCTCTCTCTCTAGGGTGGCAGGTAGCCTAGCGGTTAGAGCGTTGGGCCTGTAACTGAAAGATCACTAGTTTGAATAATCTGCTGACGTGCCCTTGAGCAAGGCACTTAAACCTAGAACTATGTACTCGGTACTATGTACCTAGTACCATGGCTGACCTTGTAAAACAACACTGCACCTATCCGTATGTGACAATTAAACATCTTGTTTTTTTACCCTGCATATCATTGGCATGTTCCAACCTGTCTGAACATTACAGGACCGTAATCTGTCTATCTACAGCATACAAACAGCCTGGGGGGACTGAAATGATACAGTGATAACACACAGAAGTGTTATTTTCCCATCTACCTCACATGGGGTTTACATGTGCTTGCAGCAATGCTACGCAGCACGTAAAACAAATACCACTCTACTGTAGCACTCACTTATCAGAATCGTAACTCCTGCACGCCTCACCTCATTGTTGTAATTATTTTGTAAATTACTTTTTAATGCACAATACAATGCATGTATTGTCCAATGCCGTCCTTCAGCCCATGCACTTATCCAGAGCAGAGCAACATACAGTACAGTCTGTGCAGAAAGTCAATGGTAGGACTGAACCAGCATCTCACTAGCACTGACAGAACCAATAATTAACGCAAGCTTTAAGATGACTATTTGCAGGGTGTGACTGTGCTGTGCTATACTGTGTGTGCTGTGCTGAGCTGTGTTGTACTGTGCTATGCTATTCTGTGTTGTACTATGCTATGCTATTCTGTGTTGTACTCTGCTGTACTGTGCTGGGTGTACTGTGCTGAGCTGTGCTGTGTTGTGCTGTGTATGCTGTACTGTGCTGTACTGTACTGTACTGTACTGTGCTGTATTGTACTGTGCTGTACTGTGCTTTACTGTATTGTATTTTGCTGTACTGTGCTGTACTGTGCTGTACTGTACTGTGCTGTGCTATACTGTACATTGCTGTACTGTGCTGTATTGTACTGTACTGTGCTGTACTG